>NW_013679570.1:1793-7359 GCF_000517525.1 Limulus polyphemus
CCACACCATTGTATCCAATGAATTGTTGTCATAAATTCCCAAGACTTCAACAATTTTTAGTGGTTGTAAGTCCACCCTCACCATTGTAACTAATGAATTGTTATCATAAAGTCCCAGATCTTGAACAATGTTTAGTGGCTGTAAATCTATCCACACCATTGTATCCAATGAATTGTTGTCATAAATTCCCAAGACTTCAACAATTTTTAGTGGTTGTAAGTCCACCCTCACCATTGTAACTAATGAATTGTTATCATAAAGTCCCAGATCTTGAACAATGTTTAGTGGTTGTAAGTCGATCCACACCATTGTGACCAATGAATTTGTTGTCATAAAGTCCCACATCTTCATAAATGTTTAGTGGTTGTAAATCTATCCACACCATTGTATCCAATGAATTGTTGTCATAAAGTCCCAGATCTTCAACAAAGGTTAATGGTTGTAAGTCCACCCTCACCATTGTAACTAATGAATTGTTATCATAAAGTCCCAGATCTTGAACAATGTTTAGTGGTTGTAAGTCGATCCACACCATTGTGACCAATGAATTTGTTGTCATAAAGTCCCACATCTTCATAAATGTTTAGTGGTTGTAAATCTATCCACACCATTGTATCCAATGAATTGTTGTCATAAAGTCCCAGATCTTCAACAAAGGTTAATGGTTGTAAGTCCACCCACACCCTTGTAAACAATGAATTGTTGTCATAAAGACCCAGATCTTAAACAATGTTTCAAAATTCAGGTGTCTTAAAGCTAATGTTTTGTTTATGCAATTTGTGTAATTGTTTTGTAAGTTACCTGGGATCCTTTATGTTTAGGATCTGAATGTCCCTATATAAGGTTGGGTCCCTCAATGTGGATTCCTCTTTGTGATTAGAGAGCTTTCAAAGGAAGGTTATATATGTACAGTTTACCTCCTTTGTGATACAAACATCTACCAATGTGTTTGCCATACACGGCAACTTGTGAAGGGGAAGAATGGATCCTTGTGATAATGGTGTTGGTGGCTCTGCAACACAGCACTTGGGCCTTAAATTAATACCTGTAGACAATTGGCCTTGAATTAATACCTGTGGACAATTGGTCTTGGAGTGGTCTACAAGGTGAATCAGTTGGTCATGTATGGCTAGGGTCAACTGTGGACATTGTATGGTTCTGGTGTTTGGGTATAGTGCCCACAAGACCATAAAATAACTGCACTGTCCTAGTTTTACTGTGTAGTACATCCCCTTGTATGACTCCACTGGGGTCAGTAGGTACTGAATCTTTCTCTTTATGTATGGATACTGAAAATAATGAAAACCAAAATAAAATCATTGAAAAACAAATGTGAACAAAAGACTGTTCAAGAAACACTGTCTTCTACTCTTCCTGTATCTTGTTCTTTTATTCTTTATTCCTTATCTGATGAATCTGTAGAATAATTTCTATTTTTTCTTACACAAAGGTTTAGAGAATCTTGTTGGCTTTCCAAGGTCAGTCAATAAGTTAAATTCTGGAGACATCTTGGCTGAAACAGGTACATCACAATATAGCAATCTCCTCCTGCAATCAAAGTCCATCTGAGATATACCTAGTGAGGTTACTTTGAACTCCTGATTGTGGAGAGGGAACTGATTAATATCCTAGATAGAGAATTGTCAGTTCAAGCTTTATTCCCATAGGAAACACGTCAACAAATTTAGATGAATTTTTAACAGCTTTTGTTGCACATTTAGAAAGCCAGAAAAATTGTGATAGTTATGGGACATTGTCTGCTTTTTGCATATTAGTATTCTGTGTTCTTTGCTGCACTATTTAGTTAAATAAAAAAAAAATATTTAATGCATTACTACCATTAATATAAAAAAGTAGGATTAAGTGTCATCAACAGTTGATAGCAGAAAAAACAACAGGTAAGTACATCATTTGTTGTTACTCATGTGCAATTTTTATTTATTATTATTATTGTAACTAAATTGTAAAAATAGGAAATTTCTTACATTAGTTGAGGTTAGATTAGGTAAAATAAATAACAATATGTTCTATATCAATGGTGTTACCATGTAGGGGATCTCAAAATAAAAACATTTCTACTTGTAAAATATATATTCACTGTTAATATTCAGATGAATAGAGACTTTTATACTAAAAGTCCATTTACCAAGGTTAAAATTGATGCTGTCACCTTTTATTTTCCTGAAGAAGAATAGTCAACAAATCGAAAACGCTTGTGTTTTGGGTCTCGTTTTGAAAAAATTACTGCTTTCCTGTAATATCCATTTTATAAAAAGGTGGATTCTTTATCACATCCAGATCTGTTATGTGTTCTACAAAGATTGACAAAAAATACAGAAAACACTGCATAATATTGTTTATAGAATTCTGCCCACTCTGCTAGATACCCAGAATAATTTCTGTGAAACATTAGGCAATGTACCACATCAGAAAATTAACTTCTACCTCTAAAAGTAAGTGTGAGGAAATACTTCGTTATTTAGTAGTATGTATTAAAGTAAGTAAATATTGTTACGACAATGTAGGTCACGTGATGCTCGTATCACGCCACTTCCTTCTCGAACCTTCATGAAATGTCGGGAGACTACTAGATTGGGGTAGTCTTGTGTATATATAGGACCGGCCAAGAGCGACTGAAACAATTTGTAATGTAATGAGTAATTGAATATATGCTGACAGAGTATTGTTGAACCGAGCACGTGAGACGTTCGTCGTGAATTATAGCATTTGTTATAGAGTGACTATTGAAATTAAGTGTATCGCAAAGTTGTGTTCAGAAAGAATAAACCAGTTTTATTTAAGAAAGGACTTGTATCGGTAAAGTTTCTTCGGTAAGAATTTTTTGGAAAATTAACTAACGAATGGAGACGTAACAATGTATAGGTATGTTGGGCTAAGGTACTTCTACAGTAGGTGTCTGTGACTTATTGGCGATAAATTAAAAAAAAATGAATAGCACGCACTCCACTTGTTTTCAAAATAATATATGTATACGGAACAAGATAAATGTGTGTACAAAAATTCCTTACACTATGGAGGTAATAGTTATATCTCAAACACTATATAGTTCTCTTCTCCTTGTCACAAGTCCACTTTGGTCTATTCAACTGTTTTAGAATTCAGTTGACAAGCCGAAATATATATTTTTTTCAATTTCTATCGCCAGACTATCCACATATAGCTCACTTAAGTTGTCGTTGAGTTACCGCAGCTGTATCCTGTACATCAAAAATCGTCTGCTCCTTATTTGTATTTCCATGAACCGTCTGTCTTTTGTCAAAGTCCACCCAGGCTGTTTCAGTTACTTTAGAGCACCCTTTGACGAGGTAACTTATTCTCCTTATCTCTTATGAAATTGTTAATCTCACTCTAACATATCAACTGCTAGGTCATTCACTCCCACGACGATTAATTTTGCGTTTAACTTTACTCTGAACGAACTTTTCCTTCTGGTGACTTTTTTTTTCTTTATTAATCCACCCTCGTAGAGGGGGTATAAACAAACATACAACAGTGATTCGACATAACGCATGACAATGTCAATACAAATATGGATAAGAAGAAAAAAATAGGTAAGGTTGATGAGATACACAGAAAATTAGTATTAACAAACAAATAAAATCAACTAACTTGATTTTGCTCTCATCTGCCCCTTGCTTTTTTTTTTCGCCTGCTTGCCAGTATTTATATTCTATCACTTAGGCCTAGAAATCTCTATACCCTTGACATCAATGGATTGCATGTGACTTTTGATACCTTCAACATCAATGAATCTTAAATACAAGGTTCGATTCTTACTGAACTACATAACCAAACTTTTCATAACTATCACCTTTAACTCTTGTTATGAAAAAACTAAACAGTCATGAAATATTCACTCACAAAATAGATTAATTAATAATACCTACACTAAACAGCGTTATGTATTTGACAGTAAGGAAATGCAACAACTTTCCAATGATTGATTTTTCAATCTCATGATCATCATACTATTGATAATCAAGCAGTAACCATCCAGTACAATGATTTCATGGTATTTCTCGTAACTACTTCAGACTTGGAAAGCAAGGGTCACTGTACTCTTTCAGTTAATTGTTTTTTACCTACCTGCTAGTCCCAGTTGTGAAGATCAAGTAGTAGTTATCAAAAGTAATATATAAATTTTGCCAAATATCCAATGACTCGGAGAGTAAAGAACACCACTTTGTTACAATCAGTGGTTGCCCAAAAGTGATGACTCTTAATTTTAATAATCACTCCCACCTACATTGATCAGGATGTTGACATTAGCATTTTGTTTACTGGCCAGAGACTCTTCATCTAACTGATTGATGATGAGATTTTTATGTGAGGAGATTGCACAGAACAAAGTTCAAAAGATAGATCAACGTATATCAAACACAAGTCTTAGAGAATTGTCATACACAATCTATAACTTGTTTTCAGTGATGGATTGAAGAAGATGGCCAGTTTTAGAATTACCATTTCCAAGTGTACAAACTATAGAGCTTATTACACCAAATCACCCTGTTTAAAAAAACTTTTCAAGATAAATTTGGGATAAATAATTTCATTCAAAACACCAACGTTACAAGATAGAGTAATGTTCACCGACAGCTGGCTGCAGTTAATAAGTTCGACCTAGTAAAATGTAATCAGTTTGTGAGTGTAAATTTCCAAATCTGATATTTTCAAGAAGAGAATAAACCACAGTAGCAGAACTTGTAAATATCTTTGAGTCATTTGTTGAAGGAACAGAACTTTGCCATGGAGACAAGTACGCTTCAATTATTGTTGTGTTATCATCAGTTCTTGCACTGCACAAGCACTTGCTTATAGCTAAGACACTATGGCAATGGCAGCACATGTGAAACTTGATGTGAAACTTTGTGAAAGAAGACAGCTAGTGTTCTACATCTAAATTATTGTTTTGGTTGGTTGAATGTTGATCATCCAGGATCAGAGTAAACAAAATCCAATCTAAAACAGTAAAATTGATAATGTACTTGAAGAAGCTGATAGTTTTCCTGATGTAGAAACAACTGTATAGGTAGGTAGCAGCAGAGCAGAGTTGACAAATCAGAATGAAGCAATAGAAACCCAGGCACAAAAACTGGACATTTTAATCTGGAAAATAATGAAAAGACTATTTCCTCAATTGTTCAAATGTTTGCATTTATAAGGTTTTTAGAATAAGGAAATATTGTTCTTGGTGTTAGTCTGGTCTCACCCAGTCTTGACTACATCTCTGCAGATAGCCCATTGTGTAGCTTTCTGCTTAACTACAACCAAACAAACAAAACTACATGTTTAATTTTCCTACAGGACAGTTACTTGCATAACTGAAAACTTAAAGATAGGTATAATGGAATTAAAGCATTTTGTTACAGACGTAGGATTATGTAAACTCATAATAAAGTAGGTTAAAGAAAATATATAACTATCATATGAAAATACAAACATAAACTGTACGTGCTGTATGCTTTCAGTGTTTAAATGGTTGTTACGTCTCCGTTTGTTAATTAACTTTCCGTAACTTCGTTCCGACGAAACTTTAGCGACACAA
>NW_013679571.1:0-1504 GCF_000517525.1 Limulus polyphemus
AGTTAATGAGGTTAAGTATATTACTGTAACAAGTAATTACAGTCTACATTGTCACACCTAGTGATTGAAGTTAAGTATAATATATTAAGACATCATTACAGACCACGTTATCACATCTAGTTAATGAGGTTAAGTATATTATATTAACACCCATTAAAGTCCACGTTAACACATCTAGTTACTGAGGTTAAGTATGTTATATTAACATGTCATTACAGAACACATTGCCATACCTAATTATTGAGGATAAGTATATTATATTAACACCCATTAAAGTCCACGTTACCACATCTAGTTACTGAGGTTAAGTATGTTATATTAACATGTCATTACAGTACACTTTGCCATACCTAGTTATTGAGGATAAGTATATTATATTAACACGTCATTACAGTCCACGTTGAGACATCTAGTTTTGAGGTTTAGTATATTATATTAACATGTCATTAGAGTTCACATTTCCTCATCTTGTTTTGAGGTTTAGTATATTATATTAAAATGTCATTAGAGTTCACATTTCCACATCTAGTTATTGAAGTTAAGTATATTATATTAAAACGTCATTACAGTCCACGTAACCACATGTAGTTATTGAGGTTAAATATGTTATATTAACACGTCATTACAGTCCACGTTACTACATCTAGATATTAATGTTAAGTATATTATATTAACACATCATTAAAGTCCACGTTATCACATCTAGTTAATGAGGTTAAGTATATTATATTGAAACTTCATCACAGTCCGCGTTACCACATCTACTTTTTGAGTTTAAGTATATTATATCAACATGTCATTACAGTACACGTTGTTATATCTAGTTATTGAGTTATAGTATAATATGTTAACATGTCATTACAGTCCACGTTGCCACATCTAGTTATTGAGGTTAAGTATGTTATAGTAACATGTCATTACAGTACACGTTGCCATATCTAGTTTTTGAGGTTAAGTATATTATATTAATATGTCATTAGAGTTCACATTTCCACATCTAGTTATTGAGGATAACTATAATATATTAACACGTCATTACAGTCCACGTTGAAACATCTACTTATTGTGGTTAAGTATATTGTATTAACATGTCATTGCAGTCCAGATTGTCATATCTAGTTATTGAGGCTATTTATATTATATTGTCATTACAGTCTACGTTGCTACATCTAGTTATTGAGGTTAAGTATATTATATCAAGACATCATTACAGACCACGTTATCACATTTAGTTATTGAGGTAAAGTATATTATATTAACACGTTATTACAGTCCACGTTATTAAATCTAGTTATTGAAGATAAGTATATTATATTAACATGTCATTACACTTCACGTTGCCACATCTAGTTATTGAGGTTAAGTATATTATATCAAGACATCATTACAGACCACGTTATCACATTTAGTTATTGAGGTTAAGTATATTATATTAAAACGTCATTACAGTCCTCGTTACCACATCAAGTTACTGAGGTTAATTATATTGTATTAACATGTCATT
>NW_013679571.1:2265-4314 GCF_000517525.1 Limulus polyphemus
TATTAACATGTCATTAAAGTACACGTTGCCATATCTAGTTATTGAGGATAAGTATATTATATGAACACATCATTACAGCCTACGTTGCCACATCTAGTTTTTGAGGTTAAGTATATTATATTAACATGCCATTAGAGTTCACATTTCCAAATCTTGTTATTGAGGTTAAGTATTTTATATTAACACGTTATTACAGTCCAAGTTACCACATCTAGTTATTGAAGATAAATATATTATATAAACACGTCATTACAGTCCACATTAACTCATCTAGTTATTGAGGTTAAGTATAATATATTAACACGTCATTACAGTCCACGATACCACATATAGTTATTGAGGTTAAGTATATTATATTGACATGTCATTACACTCCACGTTGCCACCTTCAGTTATTGTGGATTGATAAGTATAATATGTTAACACGTGATTACATTCCATGTTACCACAGCTAGTTATTGTGGTTAAGTATATCATATTAACATGTCTATAGAGTTCACATTTCCACATCTAATTATTGAGGTTATGTATATTATATTAACATGTCATTACAGTACACGTTGCAATATCTAGTTATTGAGGTTAATTGTATTATAGTAACAAGTCATTATAGACCACATTGTCATATCTAGTTATTGAACTTTTGCATATTATATTAAAACATCATTATAGATAACGTTATCACATCTAGTTATTGAGGTTAAGTATATTATATTAACACGTCATTACAGTCCACGTTACCACATCTAGTTACTGAGGTTAATAATATTGTATTAACATGTCATTAAGGTCCACGTTACCATATATAGTTATTGAGGTTAATTATATTATAGTAACAAGTCATTACAGTCCACATTGTTACATCTAGTTATTGAGTTTAAGTATATTATATTAACATGTCATAGCAGTCCAAGTTGTCATATCTAGTTATTGAGGTTAATTATATTATAGTAACAAGTCATTACAATCCACATTGTCACATCTAGGTATTGAGTTTAAGTATATTATATTAACATGTCATTACAATCCAAGTTGTCATATTTAGTTATTGAGTTTAAGTATATTATATTAATATGTCATTACAGTCCACGTTGCCACATCTAGTTATCGTGGTTAAGTATATTATATTAACATGTCATTACAGTCCACATTGTCACATCTAGTTACTGAAGTTAAGTATATGATGTTAAGACATCATAACAGACCACGTTGCCACATCTAGTTTTTGAGGTTAAATATATCATATTAACATGTCATTACAGTCCACGTTACTACATCTAGTTATTGAGGTTAAGTATATTATATTGACACCTCATAACACTCCACGTTGTCGCCTTTAGTTATTATGGATAACTATATTATATTAACACGTGATTACAGTCCCCTTTACTACATTTAGTTATTGAGGTTAAGTACATTATACTAACATTTCATTACAATCTACGTTAACACATCTAGTTATTGATGTTAAATTTATTAAATTAACTTGTCATTACAGTCTACGTTGCCACATCTAGTTATTATGTTTTAGTATATTACAGTAACAAGTAATTACACTTCACATTGTCACATCTAGTTACTGAAAATAAGTATATTATATTAAGACATCATTGCAGACCACGTTATCATATCTAGTTATTGAGGAAAAGTATATTATATTAACACGTCATTACAGTCCACGTTGCCACATCTAGTTTTTAAGGTTAAGTATATTTTATTAATATGTCATTAGATTTCACATTTCCACATCTAGTTATTGAGGTTAAGTATATTATATTAACATGTCATTACAGTACACGTTGCCATATCTAGTTATTGAGGATAAGTATATTATATTAACACGTTATTACAGTCCACGTTGCCACATCTAGTTATTGAGGTTAATTGTATTATACTAACAAGACTTTACAGTCCGCATTGTCATATCTAGTTATTGAAGTTATGCATATTATATTAAGACATCATTACAGACAACGTTAAACCTCAATAACTAGATGTGAAAAGTATATTATATTAACATGTCATTACACTCCACGTGGCCACAGCTAT
>NW_013679571.1:4854-6225 GCF_000517525.1 Limulus polyphemus
ACAGACCACGTTATCACATCTAGTTAATGAGGTTAAGTATAATATATTAACACGTCATTACAGTCCATGTTATTAAATCTAGTTATTGAGGTTAAGTATGTTATATTAACATGTCATTACAGTACACGTTGCCATAACTAGTTATTGAAGTTATGCATATTATATTAAGACATCATTACAGACAACTTTATCACATCTAGTTATTGAGGTTAAGTATATTATATTAACACGTCATTACAGTCCACATGACCACATATAGTTATTGAGGTTAAGTATATTATATTAATATATCATTACAGTACACGTTACCACATCTAGTTATTGAAGATAAATATATTATATTAACATGTCATTACAGTCCACGTTGACATATCTAGTTATTGAGTTTAAGTATATTATATTAATATGTCATTACAGTCTACGTTGCCACATCTAGTTATTGTGGTTAAGTATATTATATTAACATGTCAGTACAGTCCACACTGCCACATATAGTTTTTGAGGTTAAATATGTCATATTAAAACGTCATTACAGTCCACGTTACCACATCTAGTTATTGTGTTTAAGTATAATATATTAACACGTCATTACAGTCCACGTAACCACATCTAGTTATTGAGGTTAAGTATGTTATATTAACATGTAATTACAGTCCACGTTACCACATCTAGTTATTGAAGTTAAGTATAATATATTAACACGTCATAAAAGTCCACGTACCACATCTAGTTATTGAGGTTAAGTATGTAATATTAACAATTCATTACAGCCCACGTTAATAAATCCAGTTATTTAGGCTAAGTATGTTATATTAACATGTCATTACAGTACACGTTGCCAAATCTTTTTATTGAGGATAAGTATATTATATTAAAAACATCATTACAGTCCACGTTGCCACATCTAGTTTTTAAGGTTAAGTGTATTATATTAACACGGTATTACAGTCCACGTTACCACATCTAGTTATTGAGTTTAAATATCTTATATTAACATGTCATTACAGTCCACGTTGCCACATCTAGTTATTGTGGTTAAGTATATCATATTAACATGTCATTACAGTCCACGTTACCGTATCTAGTTATTGTGTTTGAGTATATTACAGTAACAAGTAATTACAGTCCACGTTACCACATCTAGTTATTGAGTTTAAATATCTTATATTAACATGTCATTACAGTCCACGTTACCATATCTAGTTATTGTGTTTGAGTATATTACAGTAACAAGTAATTACAGTCCACGTTACCACATCTAGTTATTGAGTTTAAATATCTTATATTAACATGTCATTACAGTCCACGTTACCGTATCTAGTTATTGTGTTTGAGTATATTACAGTAACAAGTAATTACAGTCCACGTTAC
>NW_013679571.1:6979-8342 GCF_000517525.1 Limulus polyphemus
AACTTTACAGACCACGTTATTACATCTAGTTAATGAGGTTAAGTATATTATATTTACACGTCATTAAAGTTCACGTTACCACATCTAGTTATTGAGGTTAAGTATGTTATATTAATATGTCATTAGATTTCACATTTCCACATCTAGTTATTGAGGTTAAGTATATTATATTAACATGTCATTACAGTACACGTTGTCATATCTAGTTATTGAGATTAAGTATATTGTATTAATATGTCATTACAGTCCACGTTTCCATATCTAGTTATTAAGGTTAATTATATTATAATAACAAGTCAATACAGTCCACGATTTGACATCTAGTTATTGAAGTAAAATATATTGTATTAACATTTCATTACACTCCACGTTGCCACATCTACTTATTGAGTTTAGGTATATTATATTAACATGTCATTAGAGTTCACATTTCCATATCTAGTTATTGAAGCTAAGTATATTATATTAACTCGTCATTACAGTCCACGTAACCACATCTAGTTATTGAGGTTAAGCATATTATATTGACATCTCATAACACTCCACGTTGCCACTTTTAGTTATTATGGATAAGTATATTATATTAACACGTCATTACAGTCCACGTTATTAAATCCAGTGATTGATGTTAAGTATGTTATATTAACATGTCATTACAGTACACGTTGCCACATCTAGTTATTGAGGATAAGTATATTATATTAAAAACATCATTACAGTCCACGTTGTCATATCTAGTTATTGAAGTTAAGTATATTATTTTAAGACATCATTGCAGACCACGTTATCACATCTACTTAATGAGGTTAAGTATATTATATTAACACGTCATTAAAGTTCCAAGTTTTTAAATCTAGTTATTGAGGTTAAGTATGTTATGTTAACATGTCATTACAATACACGTTTCCATATCTATTTTTGAGGTTAAGTATATTATATTAACACGTCATTACAGTCCACGTTACCACATCCAGTTATTAACGTTAAATATATTATATTAACACGTCATTACAGTCCACGTTACCACATCTAGTTATTGAGTTTAAATATATTATATTAACATTTCATTACATTCCACGTTGTCATATCTAGTTATTGAGTTTAAGTATATTATATTAATATGTCATTACAGTCCACGTTGCCACATCTAGTTATTGTGGTTAAGTATATTATATTAACATGTCATTACAGTCTACGTTGCCACATCTAGTTATTGTGTTTAAGTATATTACAGTAACAAGTAATTACAGTCCACATTGTCACATCTAGTTATTGAGGTTAAGTATATTACAGTAACAAGTAATTACAGTCCACATTGTAACATCTAGTTATTGAGGTTAAGTATGTTACAGTAACAAGTAAT
>NW_013679571.1:9211-9786 GCF_000517525.1 Limulus polyphemus
GTCATTACAGTCCACGTTGCCACATCTAGTTATTGAGGTTAAATATATTAGATTAACACGTCATTACAGTCCACTTTACCACATGTAGTTATTGTTTTTAAGTATATTACAGTAACAAGTAATTACAGTCCACATTGTCACATCTAGTTATTGAAGTGAAGTATATTATATTAAGACAACATTACAGACCACGTTACCACATCTAGTTATTGAGGTTAAGTGTATCATATTAACACGTCATTACAGTCCACGTTACCATATGTAGTTTTTGAGGTTAAGTATATTATATTAATATGTCATTAGAGTCCACATTTCCACATCTAGTTATTGAGGATAAGTATATTATATTAACAACGTCATTACAGTCCATGTTACGACATCTAGTTATTGAGTTTAAGTATATTATATTATCATGTCATTAGATTCCACATTTCCATATCTAGTTATTGAGGTTAAGTATATTATATTAACACGTCATTACAGTCCACGTTACGACATCTAGTTATTGAGTTTAAGTATATTATATTAACATGTCATTACAGTCCACGTTGTCATATCTAGTTATTGAGGTTAAA
>NW_013679572.1:0-2666 GCF_000517525.1 Limulus polyphemus
ATGTCATAAGTAAAATAATCTTTTTAAAGTACATTCATCGTGTACTGATATACATTCTTTGGCTATATCTGCATCCAAATTAATGGTAATTATATAATTTATTTTTTATAGAAATATTCAATTTTTGTTCACCTTTTCAGAGCACAGATGAAACAACCTACATTCTGTAACTAAAATTGAAATAATCGAGAGTACATACACAAAAACTGACAATATATTATTATAAAAGCTTTTTTTAGCTCTGAATACAGACACTTGAATTACATTTTAATACATATTTGCTAAGCCCATGGTCGTGAAAATTACGTTTACTTTTGGTTAATTTTTACTACTACATGTGTATACTTTATTGATGTTTTGGAAACTATGCACAAATTATTTAGTAAATTCTTTACAATTGTTTTATATCAGTATTGGCTTTACCTGTGTAGACAAGCATTTGCTAAAGACAAGCTGATTGAGAAAATTACCATATGTTTGTTATCAAGAGAAATCAAAGTTAAAAAGAGTAGTTTAAAGTATTGATTTCTTAGTACATATATAAGTTTGTGGATATTAGCTAGGCTACTTAAGCAAAAAATTGATGCTCATATACAATTGCCAAAGCTGTAAGGATTTCATGGGTTAGTTCAGGTTTGATTATTCCAATTTACTATAAGTAGAAATTAATATGATAAACATAGATTCTGGCTGAGTAAACATCATTGCATCCTTTAATTTGTACACAGGAAACTAAGCCTACATCCTCACACAGTTTTTAAAGCAAATTCTATATTCCATTTCAGTAGTAGGATCTACTGGCAACATTTTAACACCAAGAAAATAGCTTTAACTTTTGTTAGAAAGAAACTTGGAAAAATCTTGTTTTCTACTATGTGTGACATGATTTTAAACCAACCTTTCTTTGGCCTAACAGTGATTTATTATAAAACTGTTGATCATATTAATCAAAGGTTTATATGAGGTTGAATAATTAGTGATATTAGTTGTAAATGTTAAAAGAAACTAGAAACTATGAAGACATGATGTACAATTCGTTAAGTATTTAATTGTTTCACACGGAGGACAACTTTAATTTTAGACTTAAAATTGAATATTTATTGATGTCACTGAGACAATGAAACTACATTAAGTCAAATTTTATGTACAAAATATGCAGTAGGAAGTTGAATCTCTGGCAACTGAGGCAAGTTTTAAAAAGTATGTGTTTGATATAATGATTTGAATTTTTGTAAAAAATAAAATACATAACGGTGTAATATAGAAATTCACCAACAATATTGAAAATTATTCAATTTTTTTTATTGCAAAATGGATTAAGCGGTATTGAATTTGGATGGAGATTCAGTATATATAATATTTATAGTAAAACATACTTAATAATAAAATAATAGGATATTTCCTTTCCAATCTTTTTTTAATGCTTACAGGAATGTTGTTGACATGGTTTATCCATGTAATGCTACATCTACAAGGATTGTAAGGGTGTTGCATACATCCTTGTCTTTCACTTTAATTTGTAACATGGAAGTACTATTTCTGTGAGTGAGCAAGTTGCCAAATAAGTTATTTCTGCTTTACAAATTATTATAAATAAAAAATACACCAAAGTGACTACAATGAATTTGTGTGGAGTGCAGGATATAAAGTACAAGTTTATAGGTATATTAGAGGGTCTAATCGTGTCAGTTATTGTAGTTATTTTGAACAATAGATAGAATATATCTTTTAAATCTGAAAACTGGAGAAAAAGATAATTTCTCTCTCTCTCTCTCTTTTTTTTTTTAGTTATGAATTTGAAAGGAAAAATTTTTTGTAGGCATATTATTGTAATTTGTATGTTAGCATAAATGAAGTATAGTGATTGTTCTCCATGTACATATTATGGCACTGAAAACTGTTTAAGTGTATTCAGATATATGTTACTATGTGTACTGTTTATTGAAACTTTTTTTTACAGAAGTTCACTTCTGTATTGTGTGGGAAAATAGGTCTTTTTTTTATGTCTTCTCATTCCAAATGAGGTATAGTGACTGTTCTCACTGTACTTATTGTGGCATTTAAAACTGTTTATGTCCTCTCATTCGATGAGGTTCATGCTACTGTCTCTCATACTATACCTCCACCTAATAACTTGTTTATTAATAAAATGTATTATGCTTTCCAGGTTTAAACTATAGATGTTAATATACTAGTTTTTATTGTATTGTTATTGGAGAAATGTAACACCTTTTCATATTGCACTAACAAACATACATAATATCTCATAATAATTTATTGAACCATTTTATCTGGGTTTTATAATCTTGAATGATAATTAGCTTATTGTAAACAGCTATTTTAGATTCTCTGAAGATGATCCATATTTAGTTTCATGTTTTGGGTAATAATGTTCTGGTTTTGAAAGAAAGTTCTAAATGAAACTTTCTGTTCAGCATTCTTGTAATAAAGAGTATTGATATATACACAGCTATATTTGTATGCTGAAGCTTCTAATTTAGCATTAAAAAATCATATTTTTTTTGTATAAGCAAAGATATCTATAATAAGCATTATTCAAAATGAACTATAACTTCAGCTCATGAGGATTTTGTGATCTGTATGATAGCTTAAATTTTCTTTACTAGGCCTTTTAAGTTTACCAACTAAGCTTATGTAGCTAAACC
>NW_013679572.1:2687-6845 GCF_000517525.1 Limulus polyphemus
GAATATTGCTAATACCTTTTCTTGTAAAAAACAAGAGAGAAGAAAATATTTAAAAAATTTACTACTAAAAGCACAAATGGCAGTGTTTTGTATAACTATGTTAATATTTTCTAATTATTTCAAGCTTTCTTGTTGCTAATTTCCTTAAATTTTATATAATGTGTAATTGTAATGTGTTAAGTTTGGTTTAGATGAAATTCTCACAGAGATATGATTTGAAGGGAGTAGTTTCCAAATGTCAGAAAATTTTATTGTGTAAGTCAATTTTTTAGCAATATTATACTCTGTAAAATGGACCATGAAAAGCAAATGAATTAGAAAGCTAAGTACTTTATCATTAATGGAATAAAATTGTTTTTAGTTATAATTTTGAATTAAGCATTTCATTAAAAATTTTTTGTGAGGTTTTTCTGCTATTTTTAACATTTAAACTGATAGAGAGCTAAAACATTAGAATGCCCTCTTTTCAGTATTTATTATGTAAACAAATTACTGGCTGAGGCTGAAAAATAAAGGATTGATAATATAACTGAGGAAACCAATTTTATTTTACCTAGTGGCCTGGCACGACCAGGTGGTTAGGGCGCTCGCCTATCAATCTGAGGGTCACTGGTTTGAATCCCTGTCCTACCAAACATGCTCGCCCCTTTCAGCCATGGGGGCATTATAATGTGATGATGAATCCCACTATTTGTTGGTAAAAGAGTAGCTCAAGAGTTGGCAGTAGGTGGTGATGACTAGCTGCCTTTTCTGTCGTCTTACACTGCTAAATTAGGGAAGGCTAGCATAGATATCACTCTTGTAGCTTTGTGTAAAACTCAAAACAAACAAATAAACAATTTTATCTAGTTAGCTTATCCAAAACTGTAGAAGCTTTGCAATTTCTTTTTCTGTGATTGCAATTAACATAACATGACATTCAGACAACCACACCCATCCTTGAGAAAAGTAAAAAAATTATACCATCCTTTATTTTCAGAAATTCATAATCATTGATTCTCCTCTAAAAATTTCTGTAACATACTGGCTTTCACTACTGCTGACAGTAATTCAATTCAAAAACCAGTTACCCCATAAGAGAAATAATTCGAGCCTAGCCTTCTTTTCTTATCTGAAACTTATGTAATCTTGTCTTTTAAACACAAAGAAATTAAAGACCATTATTTTGTTGATCCCTTGTATAATATTGTACACTTCAATAAAATCACATTTTATGCTACTTCTCTTAAGATAAAATATGGTTTATTAACCTTTCTATCCTCAGAATCATCTTAGTGATCCTCAGTAAGTCAGTATTCTTTAGTTAGATAAGGAGGCTAAAACTGTATGCAGTATTCCAAGTGAGACATTACTAGTCATATTTATTGATATATAATGATATTGATTATGCCTTCATCAATATCATTAAGAAAAAGTGAAGGCTTAAGCATTGACCCTTGAGGCACATTACTAGTAGTAGCAACTAGTAACAAGGGTCCAGTTGAATGACTCTGTTATTAACAGCCTTTTGCTTTTTCCCATTCAATCACTCTACAATCCAGTTAAATATTATTTCCTAATCTCCTACAATGTGATGTTCTTAGCTAATATTATGCATGGCATCTTATCAGAAACGTTTTGAAAATGTAACTATGCCTGATCCTTATCATTTCTATTGTCAAGATGACAAGTAACATCCTTGAAAAATAATAACACTTCCTTTTGGTGAATCCTTGTTGTCTTTTCTTTTAATGATATTTCAGTAAGTAGTTTTTGCAAGTCTTTTGTCTGACTCTCCAGAATTTTTCTAACCAAACAAGTAATACAAACTACCTGTAATTTCCAGGACAATTCTCTGGTCGTTAGGTTTCTGCTACTGTCTGTTGATTTACCAAAAATGATAGAAAGTCTATTGCATATTTAATCTTTTGACTTGCACTAAAACTATAAGGGGGGAGGACATTGTCTTAATTTCTCATCTTTTTTACTTATCACCAAGGGATTAATATTTGCATGATTAGGATTAATTCTAATATTTTTTGTAGAATGTTTAGGATTAAGAATATTGCTAATACCTTTTCTTGTAAAAACAAGAGAGAAGAAAATATTTAAAAATTCAATAAAAAATTCCCATCATAGTACTTTAAGGGGATCTAACCTTCATTTTAAAATAATTTAAAAATCCTTGCTGTTAGTCTTTAACATTATCAGCCAACTGTTTCTGATAAACATTTTTAATTTCCTAATTTACTTTTAACCAAACTCCTAGCTTTCCTCTAGTTTTGTAAGCCTTTTGATCAGGCCTCTAGAGATATTTTCAGACATAGGAGCCAGCCCAAAAACTCAGGAGCCAGGTGTTCCTGACCTAACTTTTGTATCAGGAAATGAGGGCTACGTTAGTGCCTCGATTATTTGTGATCCTCAATTATCCACAGTTTTCTCTTTTCCCAGATTTTCTCAAAATATTTAAACCATTACAATTCTAGACAATAATTGACATGTTTTGGAGAAAGTGTTGCTCAGAAATTAATTTTGGGTGCATGATATCCATAGTTTGCCATTCAGGATCTGGCGTGCGTTCAAATCGTAAGTTGGCCAGCTCAAACCTAGCCTTCCCTTTTTTATTTTTAGCTGTTAACACAGAAATACAAAATATTTGTAGCTTGGTTAACTTTATTTGATTAGTAATTAAAAACATAGTATACAAAAACACACAAAGTACACATTAAGATTTCTGAAAGATTTAAGTCAACTTAATTATTGCCCACTGTTCTATGCCGCACGGTGGGTGTCCTTTAATCGTAGATGCATGTTCAGGTTGTGTTGGGGTGTTGCCCAGTTATGCATTGTCCTCCTTCCTAAAGATAATTGGTATCTTCAGTCTGTTTTAACAAAGGCTTTTTTGTAATAATTCCTAAGCATAGATTTGCACTAATTTTGCAGGTGTTGATTGGCTGTGAATGCACTTCTCTGACTATAGAAGAAAAAGTGTCGAAATTTAGGAGCTATTTATGCCTATGTTAGTGATTAAATTAAACTTAAACAGGAATGGGCAATCAAAAGAGGAAGTATTATAGGAGAAAAAGTGGAATTGGACTAGTGTAACCCACAAAATTAAGAGAAATCTAGTATAACTGACTGACACTTGGCTTTTATGATTATGATTGTGATGACTTTTAAAATTTAAAACATAGAACTTAAATATATGGAAAAATTTTATATAGAATAAACAATGGGTTAACTAGTGCCTTTATTATCTGCAATTTTTTGCTTTCTCCAGGCCAGCAAAAGTAAGTGAAGCACCAGCATTTATTTTATTAACTTTCATAGCAACGAGTGCTTGTTAACGATCACAGGATATCTACAACCACTTGTCTTTGATCCCTTATGAGTCTAAACACATGCACTGATTGGTTGAATTGAGCGAAAGAAGAAATCAAAATGGCGTGAAATTAGTAACAAGTTGTATAACTGCAGTGCTTTATTCCTGAAAAAAAAAATACCTGAAGAAGTGGTGAATCCACCATTAAAATCCTAGAAACAAAATTCAATTTAGAGCTCAAAGAATGAGAAAATAGTTTCGGTCTTCCAAGAGTCCAGAACTGATTTATATTCAAGTTCTATTTAGCACAGCCCTATGCACGAATAAAATGGGCAAAAATACTAGGCGTTTTAATTTAGAAATACAAGTATTTCTTATTTCTATGTCTCAGGGCTCAAAAATATTCCATCCTTTACTCTCAAGAGCTCCCTGTATAAAATCTATGATACATATTTTATACTAGACGTCACTTTCTTCGTATATATATGAGTAGGGTTGTTTTTGCAGATGCTGAATTGATTTTGAAATCTACTTTCATATTAAGTGGTCTAAAGCATAGAATTACGCTGTGTTTGTTTATTTATATTGAATGTTCATGGTTTGAGGCTCTTTAACCTAAAAATGACACACTGTAGTTTGAAGTAAAAAGTGTGCTGTAAGAGTGTTGGTCCAGTCTCTATACTTGGTAAGCCAAGGAGTTGACATAGGGTACTGTTAACTAGTTGTATTCTCTCTAGTTTTTGTGTTCAGAATTGGGAAAGTCTGAATGAAAATTCTGAAACAAATAAATTATTTTGCAGATAGATTAGAAAACATCAGGGTGAAGGAGTGGTGTGGCTGTGAAAACATTGATAACT
>NW_013679573.1:0-4499 GCF_000517525.1 Limulus polyphemus
CCTAGTCAATAATGTACGTCCAGCTGGTTGTTTTATATTTACTAACCTTAGTCTGTAATGCACGTTCTGTTGGTTATTCTATAAGTTACTAATCCTAGTCAATAATGTACGTCCAGCTGGTTGTTCTATATTTACTAACCCTAGTTTGTAATGTACGTCCAGCTGGTTGTTTTATATTTACTAAACTTAGTCTGTAATGTACGTCCAGCTGGTTGTTTTATATCTACTAACCCTAGTTTGTAATGTACGTCAAGCTGGTTGTTTTATATTTACTAACCCTAGTCTGTAATGTACGTCCAGCTGGTTGTTTTATATTTACTAACCCTAGTTTGTAATGTACGTCAAGCTGGTTGTTTTATATCTACTAACCCTAGTTTGTAATGTACGTCAAGCTGGTTGTTTTATTATCTACTAACCCTAGTTTGTAATGTACGTCCAGCTGGTTGTTCTATATTTACTAACTCTAGTCGATAATGTACATTCTGTTGGTTATTCTATATTTACTAACCCTAGTCGGTAATGTACATCCAGCTGGTTGTTTTATATTTACTAACCCTAGTCGATAATGCACGTTCTGTTGGTTATTCTATATTTACTAACCCTAGTCGGTAGTGTACGTCCAGCTGGTTGTTTTATATTTACTAACCGTTGTACTAGTCCTACTGTGTGATGTACACTATGTCGGTTGTTGTATATCTACTAGTCCTACTGTGTGATGTACAATATGTCGGTTGTTGTATATCTACTAGTCCTACTGTGTCGTTTATTCTATATTTACTAACCCTAATACCTAATGCACGTCCAGTTGATTGTTCTATCTAATCAAAAACACTTTGGTTGTGAAAAAACGGTGCAACCAAAAAAGGGGTTGAGTGTTTGACTAAAAGGAATGGTTAAATCATGAATATTTGCTATAAAATTCTTATCAATACTATAAGTGTAGCTACCAGTTTGGCCACCAGTTTTGATTTCATTCCCTTAAGTCACACACTCAACCCTTTTTTGGACGAACTTTTTTCCACATCTAATGTGTTTTTGATTAGATATCATGATTTTTTGTGAATACAAATCAAAAGCAACAACGAAAGAAGTAAGAAAATGACGCTCGATAGTAACCAACATTAGCTTTAGCATCGCAAATCTATTAATTATTCGGAACAAACCTTTACTTTACCGAACCAACCAGATTCTTTAAAATATATGGTGGAAGTGTTTCCTCTCAAAACTTTGTTAATAGTAACGCCATGGAATTTAGATTAACAGTTTCTTGCCATCACCCCAATGCAATCGGTACACCTGTATCACGCTTCATTATTTATGCTAATTGCTTAAGCTAATATCGTGACGCTATACGCTCTTTAATTAGGAAAATTTAATAAAATTTAGAAAATTTGTGCTTAAAAGTTGGCAATAAATAATCAATAATGACCGTCCACCCGTATGATGCTTTTGAAAACTTGAGCACGAAACTGCTAATTTTGTTTGTTTGGCCTAACCAATACTTATGTATCTGCACGTGCTTTCACCTTATAGTTTTGCTGCTCTAAATCGGCAGTCTTTAATCTGAATGACAAAAAAAAGTAAAACAAATGACCTCTTTTACTCTTAGGTGAAGCTGTAGTAAAAATGTTAGACCGATAGCTCACGTGACTTTTTGCGTAGGCGTGCGCAAAAAGTTTGGTCAAATTTGAGTGGTTTTAATTAAACAACTTTGCATATGTCGCTTATATTTAGACTAAATTTGACACCTCACTGTAGTTTGTAAAGATCTATCAGTGTTCGAATTTTAAAATAAAAAAATCCATAAAAGTTAAGTATGTTTTTCTATCAAATTTTCCGTACTTTCGGTGCGAAGAAAATAAAATAGGAAAAAAAATCAATCCAAATTAAAGATTTTATATCTCGTGTATTTCGTAATTTATTGCCTTGAAATTTGGTATGTGAAGTAAGGGTCCAGTATAGCATATCCACTGAAAATATGTGATAATTTGGATAACAATAGTCTAAGCTACAGAAAGTGGAAAATCCTAAACTATCACTCCTGTTTTAATAACACAGTGTAATCTATAGGTTGTTTTGCCGCACGACACACTACCACGTGTCTTGATATTTACTAACTCTAGTTTGTAATGTACGTCCTGCGGGTTGTTCTATATTTACTAACTCCAGTTTGTAATGTACGTCCTGCGGGTTGTTCTATATTTACTAACTCCAGTTTGTAATGTACGTCTTGCGGGTTGTTCTATATTTACTAACTCTAGTTTGTAATGTACGTCCTGTGGGTTGTTCTATATTTACTAACTCCAGTTTGTAATGTACGTCCTGTGGGTTGTTCTATATTTACTAACTCCAGTTTGTAATGTACGTCTTGCGGGTTGTTCTATATTTACTAACCCTAGTCGATAATGCAAGTTCTCTTGGTTATTCTGTATTTACTAATCCTAGTCGGTAGTGTACGTCCAGCTGGTTGTTTTATATTTACTAACTGTAGTCTGTAATGCACGTTCTGTTGGTTATTCTAAATTTACTAACCTTAGTCTGTAATGCACGTTCTGTTGGTTATTCTATATTTCCTAACCCTAGTCGGTAGCGTACGTCCACCTGGTTATTCTATATTTACTAACCCTAGTCGGTAGCGTACGTCCAGTTGGTTATTCTATATTTACTAATCCTAGTCGGTAGTGTACGTCCAGCTGGTTGTTCTATATTTACTAACTCTAGTCGATAATGTACGTCCAGTTGGTTGATCTATATTTCCTAACTCTAGTCGGTAGTGTACGTCCAGCTGGTTGTTTTATATTTACTAACCGTAGTCTGTAATGCACGTTCTGTTGGTTATTCTATATTTACTAATCCTAGTCGGTAGTGTACGTCCAGCTGGTTGTTCTATATTTACTAACTCTAGTCGATAATGTACGTCCAGTTGGTTATTCTATATTTCCTAACTCTAGTCGATAATGTACGTTCAGTTGGTTGATCTATATTTACTAAACCTAGTTTGCAATGTACGTTCTGTTAGTTTTTTTTTACTATAATGTCCTGATCTGTAACGTAAAATGATTATAATTTTCATAACATACTAACTGTTGATTAGCATAGCCCTTGTCTATAATACATGACCATTCTTTTTCTGGAAAGTCAGATATTTTGCCAGCTGTATGTTTGTAGGAATTTCAAAGATAAACGTATTTCTTACCTTTAGAAACGTTACGTCGATTCTGTTACAGATCTTTTCGGCCGCCATGTTCTTTACCATTGAGCCTCATAGCGCTTGTAGTGAAGAACGAGGTTATATCGCGAGAGACGAGAATTACTCTCTTCCTCAAAGATTAAACATTGGAAAGCACGAGGAAGTCACTTACTGTCACAGTTCAAATGTTTAGCTAGCGTAGTTAGTAGCTGACCTCTTCCAAATACTTCTTATTTGTGGACGTATTACAGGTAAAGTATAATATAATGAAGTAGACAGCTGATAAAAAGACGTCCGTCTTTCCCCTGGTGGTAATGTTTGCCGGAAAATTTCTACGCCCGGATTGGTTCGTGTACAATAGTGCATTATAACGATTGATTAACTGTCAGATTAAAAACATTACTGCTAGTCGCTCAAGACCTCGTGCAGTATTGGTTCTCATTAAGGAAGAGAAAGTTTGTGATGAATAAATATAGCTATAATATTGTAACAGAGAGTAAATTAACATTCAAATCAAGAGGAGATCATCAAATAATTGTTCGAAAGTTTTAATAAGCAGGTAACTTTGATGTATATGAATAACCACAAAATAATGATAAATAGTAAATAATAACTATAGACATATACACAAATCGTTTTCACCTCTCTTCAGTTATGACAGTTGAAGTGTTCAGCTCAGAACTATATGGATAATGGCACTGAAAATCCTGATAAATAGACGTGTCCACAATTAGATGGATAATGGCACTGAAAATCCTGATAAACAGACGTGTCCAGAACTAGGTGGATAATGGCATTGAAAATCCTGATAAACAGACGTGTCCAGAACTAGGTGGATAATGGCACTGAAAATCCTGATAAACAGACGTGTTCATAACTACATGGAGAATGGCACTGAGAACCCCAATAAATAGTCGTGTCCAGAACTATATGGAAATTGGCACTGAAAATCCTGATAAACAGACGTGTTCATAACTATACGGAGAATGTCACTGAGAACCATAATAAACAGATGTGCTCATAACTATATGGAGAATGGCACTGAAAACCTGAATAAACAGATGTGCTCATAACTAGATGGATAATGGCACTGAAAATCCTGATAAACAGACGTGTCCAGAACTAGGTGGATAATGGCACTGAAAATTCTGATAAACAGACGTGTCCAGAACTAGGTGGATAATGGCACTGAAAACCCTGATAAACAGACGTGTTCAGAACCAAATGGATAATGGCACTGAAAACCCTGATAAACAGACGTAGCCAGAACCAAATGGATAATGGCACTGAAAACCCTGATAAACAGACG
>NW_013679573.1:5250-6269 GCF_000517525.1 Limulus polyphemus
GCCACTACAATACAAATTTAATGTTTAAACAACTAGAAAAACCCGTGGGCCTAAGGCCCATATCTATAGGGCCCCTATAAAAAAATTAATGTTTGAACAACTACTAAGGCCCACATTTACAGGGCCACTACAGTACAAATTTAATGTTTAAACAACTAGCAAACCCGTACCCCAAGGCCCATATTAATAGGGGCCCTATAATAAAATTTAATGTTTGAACAACTATTAAAGCCCAAATTTACAGGGCCACTACAATACAAATTTAATGTTTAAACAACTACTAAGGCCCATATTTATAGGGTCATTACCTTTCAAATTTAATGTTCGAACATCTAACAAACCCGTGGGCCTGAGGTCCATATTCATAGGGCTCGTATAATAACATTTAATGTTTTAACAACTACTAAGGCCCACATTTACAGGGTCACTACAATACATACTTAATGTTTAAAGAACTAGCAAACCCGTGGGCCTAATGCCCATATTTATAGAGCCCCTATAATAAACTTAAGTGTTTGAACTACTAAGGCCTACATTTACAGGGGCACTACAATACAAATTTAATGTTTAAATAACTAGCAAACCCATGGGCCTAAGGCCCATATCTATAGGGCCACTCTAATAAAATTTAATGTTTGAACAACTACTAAGGCCCACATTTACAGGGTCACTACAATACATATTTAATGTTTAAACAACTAGCAAACCCGTGGTCCATATTTATAAGGCCACTACAATACAAATTTAATGTTTAAACAACTAGCAAACCCGTAGACCTAAGGCCCATATTTTTAGGGCCCCTATAATAAAATTTAATGTTTGAACAACTACTAAGGCCCACATTTACAGGGTCACTACAATACAAATTCAATGTTTAAACAACTAGCAAACCCGTAGACCTAAGGCCCATATTTGTAGGGCCCCTATAATAAAATTTAATGTTTGAACAACTACTAAGGCCCACATTTACAGGGTCACTACAATACAAATTCAATGTTTAAACAACTAGCAAACCCGTG
>NW_013679573.1:6981-8322 GCF_000517525.1 Limulus polyphemus
TACAATACAATTTAATGTTTAAACAACTAGAAAACCCGTGGGCCTAAGGCCCATATTTATAGGGCCACTACAATACAATTTAATGTTTAAACAACTAGAAAACCCGTGGGCCTAAGGCCCATATTTATAGGGCCACTACAATACAATTTAATGTTTAAACAACTAGAAAACCCGTGGGCGTAAGGCCCATATTTATAGGGTCCTATAATAAAATTTAATGTTTGAACAACTACTAAGGCTTACCTTTACACGGCCACTACAATACAAATTTAATGTATAAACAACTAGCAAACCCGTGGGCCTAAGTCCCATATTTATAGGGTCCTATAATAAAATTTAATGTTTGAACAACTACTAAGGCCCACATTTACAGGGTCACTACAATACAAAGATAATGTTTGAACAACTACTAAGGCTTACCATTACACGGCCACTACAATACAAATTTAATGTTTAAACAAATAGCAAACCCGTGGGCGTAAGGCCCATATTTATAGGGTCCTATAATAAAATTTAATGTTTGAACAACTACTAAAGCCCACATTTAGGGGACCACTACAATACAAGTTTAATGTTTAGACAACTAGCAAACCCGTGGGCTTAAGGCCCATATTTATAGGGCCACTATAATCAAATTTAATGTTTCAATAACTAACAAACCCGTGGGCCTAAGGCCCACTATAATACAAAATTTAATGCTTGAACTACTATTTTGCACTTTTTCAGTTTAACGATCATTGCCACTTAAATGCAAATTTAAGTTCTTTATCCAACTCAGGAAAGGTAATTAGTAAGCCTACTTATTTACGTGATCCAAGCCAGAAACGGTAATTAGTAGGCCTACTTATTTACGTGATCCAAGCCAGAAACAGTAATTAGTAGGCCTATTTATTTCTGTGATCCAAGCCAGAAACGGTAATTAGTAAGCCTACTTATTTACGTGCTTTAATGTAAATTAATGCCAAATTTGTGAATCCAGATTCGGGGATTGTCCGTTTTCGCGAAATAGCAAAAGGGCGGGTTGAAAATTTTTACCTTTGTGCAAACTTCCGGACCAAACCGATTCGTTTGGTACAAACTTCAGGACCGAGACGTTTTGTTTGGTACAAACTTCAGGACCTAGACGTTTTGTTTGGTACAAACTTCAAGACCAAGACGATTCGTTTGATACAAATTTCAGGACCAAGCCGATTTGTTTGGGTAAGTTGTCTTGGTCAAGGACACAACTATTAGGCGAGGGTTAGCTTCAAACACAAAAACTTTCCAATTACTAGAAGCAAAGTTGGGGTAAGTTGTCTTGGTCAAAGACACAACTATTAGGCGAGGGTTAGCTTCAAACAC
>NW_013679574.1:0-2205 GCF_000517525.1 Limulus polyphemus
AGGTACCAGTATGTTTAACTCTGTATGATAAAGATGTGAGGTACCAGTATGTTTAACTCTGTATGATAAAGATGTGAGGTACCAGTATGTTTAACTCTGTCCGATAAAGATGTGAGGTACCAATACATTTAACTCTGTCCAATAAAGACGTGAGGTACCAGTATGTTTAACTCTGTCTAATAAAGGCGTGAGGTGCCAGTATGTTTAACTCTGTCCGATAAAGATGTGAGGTACTAGTACACATAATATCATTCATTCAGGTTTAGGGTAAAGCACAAGACCTACAAAAGTATCTATCATTAGCTACCTACATAGATCAGAACTAAATATTAACCAAGTAATGAATATTAATGTAGTTTTCTAACTTGGTGTTGGCAATGTCACAACTCAAATATTTCTAATTATTAGAATACGCTGATTTATCAGTTAGGTACTCTCACCGTTAGCAATATGTTAGACCCGAGGCATTATGGGAATTGTCTTATGATGCTACATTGCAGTTTCTTGCAGACTTTGTTGAATTACTTCGTATTCGTACTTTTAAATGGTACTAAATAGTAAAACATAAACTTTTAAAATGGTAAAAAGTTTAAGTATTCAAGTAAGCATTTTCTTCTGTATAATTTACAGTAACCGATGAACAAAACTGTTGTTGCTTCGAAAGGTTATGAGCCGATTTTCTGTATTATTCTAATATCAAAATCTATGGTATAAACAGTTAAAATTATCGTCACTTGTGCCACTTTTTGGACCCTCTGAAGTTCCTAAATAGCTAATGACACCTTAAATTCCATTCACAGTGTTTGTTTGTGTGTTAAGAAGTAATTTATGCTGCTCCTTTATGTCGTCTTTATGTTTCACTAATATTTAAATTAATCCATTTCATGAAAATATACTGACCACAGTGCTTCAAGGCCAGAGAAATAAAATACATGTAATGTGGCTTTTTTATGAATAATAAGTCATCCAACATTTAAAAGACATTAAGTATTATTTTTTTGCTAAACAAATCAAAGTCATTATTTTATAAGCTGTATTACACAGTTTAACTTAAAAAGGTTTGAAATTCCATTTAAGTGGAGTCAGATAGAAGCAGGTTAAATTATTTTCAGTTTCATAAAATTACATGATTAGCAAAATTCTCGAGAACTGACTGAATACAGAAAGGCATACCTTCTTGTTAGACTTCCCAGTGGATTATTAATAAGACTATCAAGAACTGACTGAATACAGAAAGGTATACCTTCTTGTTAGACTTCCCAGTGGATTATTAATAAGACTATCAAGAACTGACTAAAATACAGAAAGGTATACCTTCTTGTTAGACTTCCCAGTGGATTATTAATAAGACTATCAAGAACTGACTGAATACAGAAAGGTATACCTTCTTGTTAGACTTCCCAGTGGATTATTAATAAGACTATCAAGAACTGACTGAATACAGAAAGGTGTACCTTCTTGTTAGACTTCCCAGTGGATTATTAATAAGACTATCAAGAACTGACAAAATACAGAAAGGTATACCTTCTTGTTAGACTTCCCATTGGATTATTAATAAGACTGTCAAGAACTGACTGAATACAGAAAGATTTACCTTCTGATTAGACTTTATAGCAGGATTCTTAAGACTATCAATAACTGACAACCTACCAAATACTGACAGGTACACTTTCTGGTTAGCCTTTCCAGCAGGATTCTCAGCTATGCAAGTGTACAAACCAGCATGATGTAGTTGTGCCCTGTTAACAAGAAGTACACCTTCAGAGTTGATGCTCAACTTCCCATCGTCTGTGGTCACATTTATTCCATTCTTTTGCCAATGGATGATAGGTTTTGGATATCCAGAAGTTAGGCAAGGAAGAGAGACGGTTTGGTTTACGAGAGAAGTAAGGTTGGAAAACGGTAGTGGCACAATTGACGGTGGAACTATAACGATAAATTAAAAGTCCCAGAGAGAATAACAATGTTTCTATAAGTTATACAACAAACATTTTAGATAAACTCAATCCTTGACAATGTTGAGATCAGATCATTATACAATCAGGATACCAGCTCAAATACTCAATATTAATGAATCACAGCCTGTAAGTGGAGTTAAATGTTAAACAATTTAAGATAACATAAACTCAGGCCTTAATATCTATAGTATTTAGGTTGAGTTAAAGTATTAATAAAGGTATCACAAACACAATACTTCAATAAAGT
>NW_013679574.1:2982-4976 GCF_000517525.1 Limulus polyphemus
TAAATAAAACATTTCTGTATAACATGGGTGAACTAGTGTTCAATAGTACAAGGTTAAACAATTAAAGTGTAAAGTGAGTTTAGAGTATTAAAAACATTTCTGTATAACATGGGTGAACTAGTGTTCAATAGTACAAGGTTAAACAATTAAAGTGTAAAGTGAAATTAGAGTATTAAATAATACATTTCTGTATAACACGGGTGAACTAGTGTTCAATAGTACAAGGTTAAACAATTAAAGTGTAAAGTGAGTTAAGAGTATTAAATAAAACATTTCTGTATAACACGGGTGAACTAGTGTTCAATAGTACAAGGTTAAACAATTAAAGTGTAAAGTGAGTTTAGAGTATTAAATATGTTTCTGTATAACACGGGTGAACTAGTGCCCAGTGAATCCATATTATACATTAGAGTATAAGCTAAATACTGACAGGTGATACATCATGTTAGTTGAATATAAATATAGTTTCTTGGTAATCTATTTATTGATACAAAGTAATAAAAATTCTAACTAATATACAGTGTACACACCTGCAAATGGCTACTAAGATATCAAATGATTACAGACACAAGGTTTACTTGTTCTGTAGCATGTCTTACCTAAAACACTCAGAACCATCTTCCTGGTATCTTTGCCTACTACATTGCTTGCTTCACAGAAATATTCTCCAGCATCAGTTACTTGTGCTACAAACTGTAGACTCCCATTGTTCAGCTGGGCAAAGTCCAATCTGTTGGGCTGCCAAAATGAACCACTTTGTTTCCATCGAATCTGAGCAGGTGGAACAGCTCGCACCTTACACGGCAACACAACACGATCTCCCTCAATAACTTCAAAAAGTTCTCTGGATGGATAAATTCTTGGTGGCACTAAAAACAGGATACAGTATTCATAAGGCAACATATTTATAATATTCTGCATAAAACTCCTATTCAAATTAATATCTTTCATGACATGAAACACTAAACAATTTTTTGTCATTGAGCTATTAAAGGAATACTCAGCACCTTAACATACTGGCCTCAATACTAAATGTAGAAGTTTTAGAGATGAAGTTTTTCTCAATTTCAGCATTCAGCCTACCTATCTATGATATGTGACACATTATAGGTTTGATTTTGTAACTAGTATCTAAACCACTTTGATCATCTTGCAAGAGCAGAGTCTAGATTTCTCCCTGGTTTCATGTATGGTCTTAAACTCAAAAAATGTTTGATAATATAAGGAAGAGAAATAGTTTTACTGCTAGGAAGTCTAAAGATTTTTACTGTTGATTTAAAATCTTTTTAATGGTTAAAGCACAACCTACCCTGCACAAGCAGAGAAGTTACTTTGTTGGTTACACCAGCAAGGTTAGCTGCCGTACACACATAGGTTCCAGTGTCCTGTTCCACAGTTTCCAGAATGTGCAAATTGTCATCAACACTGATATGGTAGTGGGGGTGAGATGGGAGGATAGGGATGCCATTCGTCTGCCAGGTGATTATAGGTCGGGGGTCCCCCTGTACATTGCATGGAAGTACAACAGGATCCCCTTCGACAACCACATAGTCACTAGTATCACCATGGACTATTCTTGGGGGAACTGTACCCAAAGATAAAATTCAACTTTATGCCTCAACCAAAGTTATCAGTCAAAATGTTTTAATAATTAACTTGAACACACTATAGCTACCAATTTAAAAGACAAGCTATATTTTGATGGTATAGATTAGTTTTTCTAGCTACCATTTTCATATCCTATTTATACACTAATCTTTGTAATTACACTTCAACAGCAGTTTCCAAAATGTACTTCTGCACTACGAGTAATGCTCTATATTTATACACTAATCTTTGTAATTACACTTCAACAGCAGTTTCCAAAATGTACTTCTGCACTACGAGTAATGCTCTATATTTATACACTAATCTTTGTAATTACACTTCAACAGCAGTTTCCAAAATGTACTTCTGCACTACGAGTAATGCTCTATATTTATACACTAATCTTT
>NW_013679574.1:5800-8460 GCF_000517525.1 Limulus polyphemus
TATTATTTTTATTCAAGCACTTTATCAAAAGTAAGAATGTTAGAAATGTTTCTTCAGCACTAACCACTGCTGCCCAATCTGGAATATATGATTCAAAAATATTATAATTTTTTTTTCTCCTTCATTAATTTGGAAATAGTTAGTCTTTGTAATAAAAAGAGCAACTTAAATATTTGTCTTGTGACATTATAATCGAAACATAGGTAACAGGTCTCGAGGTTATTATAGGAATAAACACTTGCACGTGTATTAGAACTCACCAATGCCAGTGACATGCAAGTCTGCCTCTCTTTCTTCCACTCCTAGTCTATTTTCTACTGTGCAAACATATGTTCCTTCATCTTCTAAGCCAACATCTAAACAAAAAGAGAATGGATAATCTCCTCTAAACTTTATCTCTTGTAAAATTATTGCTTATTAAACAACATACAATTTTATTAATATTAATTTCTGGAGAAAAGTTATCTTATCAATGAACAGAACCTACGATGTATGAGAAGATTCCCGACCGGCGTTATAGTAAACTTTGAATCATCTGTCAGACTAGCACCTCCTTTTTTCCTCCATCTTGTCTCTGGCTTCGGATGACCAGTAGCAACACAAGAGATACTACCATTTTTTTCTATGTCAATATTTGTATCAATTGGTGGCTGAACAATAAGAGGAGGGGCTGAAAATAATAATTTAAATGTTTCACTTCAAAGCAACAATTCTCTGGTTTGTAATACAATGCTATTTGTTAGCCATACATATGCTACATTAAATAACGTTTTAAGGTCTTTGACAAACATAAATTTACCGTATTTAAACTTATACAGCGAACAGTATTAAATCTATCAACTACTACGAAGTAAATAAAATATTAAACTGACATAAGCAAGGGTAAAGATTTTAGTTTACCTCAAGAATATAAGTTTTAATTACAAATTTTTTCTCTTCTCTCATTTTTCCCCAAAAAAGCGCTATCAATTAGAAAGTACAATAATGATAAAAAGATAAATCCGATCCATGTGAAACACGAAAGTGAAGAAAATCGTTATAGTTTTCCTATACAAATTTGAAGTTCCTCAGGGACCAGTTGTAAATTGAAGAACTAAATATATGAAACCAGTTTCAATGATCCTAATTTCTGTAAGATAATCATTTTATCGATAATGTATCAGTGGTTTAGTGTTAGTTTTTATAGTGATGGAGCAGGCGTGCGACATCTTCATTAGGGTAAAGATCTCTTGTGTAAAACTTAATTTCCATTTATGTAAGCACCAATTATTTGAGACTACTTACATTAGTAGTAAATTGTAAACGAATATATTACCGAGAAAAAACACATAACTTACTTTAAGTTAAGCAGCGGGAGAGGGACAACGGGGACCATATTAAAATCACTAACATTAAAACAAGTTTTAAAATTATATATCTTATTATTTTACTATATTTCTAACTGTACTAAAGCAACATTGACTTCTTTAAGGTTTTGTACACCTCTCCAACAATAAATGCCTAAAAAACAACCTTCGTTGTATATTATGTAAATAATAAACACTTTTAAAATGTGCACGTTTTAAAAACATAGTATAATTGTAAAGTGTATTTAATCAAGTATCTCGAAAACCATGCTCGTGTTTCTTGATAACTAGTTGACATTTTAACCGGGGTATCACAAACAGCCTGAGTGCTCTCTGACAGTTTGATTATGAAAGACACTTAATTTCGGGTTAAAACTGGATAACTTATATTTTATTTACATATTTTTAGTTTCTGAAGTGTCGACTCTCAGCTCCAACTCCCGATTCAACAACCCTGTACTACATACGTTCCAATGTTAGTAGTGTAATACGATGTATTATAGACGAATACACGTGTATTGTTGGTTTTATCTTATAAAATAAATCACCTCTACAGAGAGACGTACTTATAAGGTAAGTTATATTTTTATAACAGGATTGCTAACTGTTCCTTACTCATTAGTAATATACAATGTTGCGTTTTAAGTGAGAATAGAACGAAATTTGTTAGTTATTTTGAATAAAATGTTTTTAAAACCTTACTTTCTGACTAGACGAAAATACTAAAACCAGTAAAAGTGTTACTTATTTTATTTTTAGAGCTGTTCGGGTGCCAACTCTTCTTACAGCATAATCAAAACTAAAAAGTTGGACAATAATCTGAAAAAATTAAGACTCACATCCGACATCAAGAGTTACAGCATCTTGAGTTGTTCCTGCTTCGTTCTTTGCCACACAGGTATACTCTCCAGCGTCTGAGTCTTCGCTGCCAAGAATTGTTAGCGTTCCGTCATTTGAAATCTGTATGTATGACAGGGGCAAAATCTGTGTCGGACCATGGTACCATGAGACTCTAGGATGGGGCACTCCCGTCACCACACATTTTAACTCTGCCATATCTCCCGTGGCCACTAACAAGTTCTTTCTAGGGATACTAATGGTCGGTGCCTCTGAAAGATTTATTATTATTATCATTACTTATATTTCTGGGGATACTGATGGTCGGTGCCTCTGAAATATTTATTGTTATTATTATTACTTATATTTCTGGGGATACTGATGGTCGGTGCCTCTGAAAGATTTATTATTATTATCATTACTTATATTTCTGGGGATACTGATGGTCGGTGCCTCTGAAAGGTTTATTGTTATTAT
>NW_013679575.1:0-1554 GCF_000517525.1 Limulus polyphemus
ATTGGTAACCAGGTGCAGTCGTAGTGAATATATCATATCTTGTAACTTTACATAACATGGTAGAATAACATGTTAGTAACGAATAAAAGTCGTAGTGAATCCTGTATTACAATATAAAACAAGTATCCTAATCTGTTATTAACCAGAATCATTCCTAGTAGAAAAATACATAACCTGGTACAATAATATGTTAGTAACGAAGAAAAGTCGTAGTGAATCCTGTATTACAATATAAAACAAGTATCCTAATCTGTTATTAACCAGAATCATTCCTAGTAGAAAAATACATAACCTGTTAGAATAATATGTTAGTAACGAAGAAAAGTCGTAGTGAATCCTGTATTACAATATAAAACAAGTATCCTAATCTGTTATAAACCAGAATCATTCCTAGTAGAAAAATACATAACCTGGTTGAATAATCTGTTAGTAACGAAGAAAAGTCGTAGTGAATCCTGTATTACAATATAAAACAAGTATCCTAATCTGTTATAAACCAGAATCATTCCTAGTAGAAAAATACATAACCTGGTAGAATAATAAGTACGGAGAAGCAGTCGTAGTGGGCTGTATAAGACTGTATGATAAATCAAAACTTGGTGTAAATAATCTTTCAGTAACTAAGAATAGTCGTAGTGGGCATATCTTCCTGTATAGCCATAAATGACCTTGATAGTCGTATTTCATTTTGAGTACTGGTTATACATGGTCAATAATCATAGTTTACTGTTATGATGGCCTCCTGTACATTTGAACCACACAGCACAATGTGTGAAACAACGAATACTACACCTTATTTTAAACACTGTTATTACACGTACTTAATCTCTTCTTCAAAGATAGCTTCCAAAGTTTCTAATATACTTATCTAGAGGACATATACTAGAATTTCGATATTTAATCTTTTCAAATTATAAATTGTTTCGTGTTGAACAATTCTCCTTAAATAGTTTATTTCACGATTCGTAGATAGTGTGATGTCACCGAAAACTGATGGTAAGGGTTTCTAACTGCTTATTTCGACATAGAATACTCATAAACTCACATCAGAAAGATACGTTCAGACACCTATTAACAAGTTAACCAAATTATAGCAAAAAACAGTAGTCTATTTAATCTCCTGTAAAAAGAAAAATAATTTCATACAACTTCAAAAGTTGTTTTAGCGAAAAGCAGTTTTTTGTGTGTGAATATCTGAAAATTAACTTTATTCAAAGTTAAATTAACTTTATTTTTGACACTGTTTTTAGGTGGAAATATTTTAATGCATAATAAAACTTTTCTATATTCGAGTCTTCAATGATAACATTTTATTTTTTAGTTATTTATAGTTGTTAAAACTACCAAAAGATGGCGATGCAAAATTTTCTAATATTGTGGTATTTGATATTTTTAAGCTTATGCCACACATGATCAAAATGAAGATCAGGTCAGAGATTTCGAAGCTTAGTAGTAGTAGTTTGTAGTTAAGCACAAAACTACACAATGCACGCACAACTGAGAGTAATGAAGAAATAAATATTTTTACAACTTTGATACATTTCTTTGGGGGTT
>NW_013679575.1:2198-4007 GCF_000517525.1 Limulus polyphemus
CCTCGTGTAGCTTTGCGCGAAATTAAAAACAAACAAACAAAAAAAAATATATTCGTCTCTCCAAACAATAACCAATGATTTTTAAACTAACGTACCACATTTTTGTAAATTGTACTAAATATAGTAGAAAATTCATGTTGTGGTACAAATATTTAATTTCGCTACTGTAACAAAATAATCATTAATACGATTTTGAAACATAAACATTAATTTATTCCAAGAATGACGAAGAATTTCAACATTTCAAAAATTTTAGAAACTTTCTTATAAGACGACAAAAAGTTTGTTCTAACAGCTAATCGTTATTTTACTGAAACCTGTTTACTTGTTCTAGTAGCGCCGAAAATCGTCACCTTGCTGAAACACGCTTACTTTTTTTTTAATAGACGAAAACTTTTATTTTACTGAAATCTGTTTACTCGTTTGGCAAATCGTCACCTTACTCGATATAAAATATGTGAATTAAGCTTGTGAAATAAGTACATCTAATCTGGCCCCCTTTTAGTAAGTTATATGCTAAATTTTAAGTGTTGCATTTTTCAAATTAACCCCTTTTTCTTATTAATATTTTATAAAAATATTTTTACATTATCAATAATTAATATCAAAATGACAATATAGGAAAATAGAAATTTTCCTACCCACAAAAGATGGTCGTTGAGGACTGTAAAAAGGCTGACCTGTGTAGTAGAAGTAAAAGGAGTTTACCCTAATTACAACGACATAAACACTTCACTTTTAATGTACTGTAAATCATTCATTTAAAGACTCCTGAAGTTGACAGAGAAATTAAAAATATTTCTAATGTATGTGTTTAAACACCATTTCTTCTAAACATATTTTATAGAGCCCCAGGCCTAAGCTAATTATGAACTTCTTCTTTACGACATTAAGAAAAACTCAAGAGTGCAGGAACTAAAGATGGAATAAGCGACCGAAAGTTCTCGCAATTCTAAGAATCTAGAATGAAAAAAAAGTGTAAATGGTATGTGTAACAGATGGTGCCAGCTTTTCTGTTGAGAATACACCACAAAGACTTCTCTTGGTAACCGATAAAATAAGTTCCAGCTTTTTATATTACAGATTAAATTGCCATTCCACAAATGCACCGAAGCCTCTGGGAAAAGATACACAGGGGAGTATTTAATATTCATCTGAGAAGCTGAAGAGAAACGTGGCCTTCCTGAGAATTCAATCCGCATTCATCTTTTACTCGCATCCCTTGAAGTGGAAATTGGGTTTATAAACTATAGGGGGTAGGGGAAAGAGCATACTCATAACAGCTGGTTTTGAATTATCGAGCAGATGAGAATAATTATTTGGAAAAAATATATATTTATCCATAAAACAAAGAAAGAAGAAGAATAGTAAGCACTAAAACTATTTTGTTGGATTAACTAAAAAAAAACAATATATTACTAAACAACCGCTAGATGGCGCCACAAAATGCTTACGAGGATAAATAACCTTGTATATTCGATGACGAGGAACCCACTTTGAGACTAATAATGGTCTCCAGCCATTATTAACCTTGTATATTGTCGATAGATCGACAACCGGGCCAGCTGAACTAGTTACGTTTATGTTATCGACATTATTTCTAACGGTTTAACATAACATAATGAGTAGGGACAACAGGGGTCCATCTCGGCTGTCCAATCTTTTAAACTAAACAAATGCTAAGATCATAAATAATATTCAACGTTAAGCTGGTACACAATTTTATTTAGGCCTATCTATGGCCTTCAAGTTTGACAACTCTGTTAACTGACTTAAAGCATTCAAACTAACTTTTATACTCTTTACCCA
>NW_013679575.1:4017-6370 GCF_000517525.1 Limulus polyphemus
GTATTTATGTAATAGCTTTTGTTTACTTATAGTATTTTGGCACTTGTGTATAAAGTTAAAATCATAAATAATATTCAACGTTAAGCTGGTACACAATTTTATTTAGGCCTATCTATGGCCTTCAAAAAGTTGATGACTCTACATGTTTCGACGTTACAACGTTACCAGCTTAACGTTGAATATTATTTATGATTTTAACTTTATACACAAGTGCCAAAATACTATAAGTAAACAAAAGCTATTACATAAATACATTTTTAAAACATCTTAAAGCCAGCCTTTATCGTTCATAGAGTATATCAAACTTTCTCTTAAACTCACTTAATTTCACTGCCTCCACAACATCCAAAGACAACTCATTCCAGAGGCCAACCACCCTGTTGGAGAAATAAAACTGTCTTAGCTGAAGATGATTCCTACCCTACCAAAATTTATATTTGTGGCCACTAGTCCTACTATTCTCGCCCTTTAGTATGAAAAAAAGCTGATGTATCAACACAATCAATTCCCTTTACAATCTTAAATACCTTCAATCAGATCCCCTCTAACCCTTCTTTTTCCAGAGAAAACAATTTCACAGATCTAAACCTCTCCTCATATGACAATCCCTCCACCCCAGGCAACATTCTAGTAATCCTCTTCTGAATCATTTCCAACAATCCAATGTCCTTCCTAAAGTGAAAAAGGAGCCAAAGATTGAACACAATACTCCAATTGGGGCCTAACCGCCCAACTACACAATGAAATTGTAACCTCTTTAGACTTGTATTCAGTATTTCTGTAGATACAACCTAAATCCTATTTGCCCTACCACTAGCAATAATATACTGCTTGGATGGCTTAAGAGACTCATCAACAACTACACCAAGATCCCTTTCTTTCATGACACTGTTAAAGTTATTCCAATCCAAATGATACTTATAATTCAAATTATGATAACCCACATATATTATCTTGCATTTATTATAATTAAAACCCATCTGCCATTTATTCGCTCAACTCACTAATTGATCTAAATCCTTTTGTAAATCAGCAGCATCCTCTTCAAAGCTAACAACACCCAAGACCTTAATATCACCTGCAAGTTTAAGTAATTTATTGACCATTCCTCCATCTATGTCATTGACGTAAAGCAAAAAGAGCAAAGGTGCTAAGATTGAGCTCTGAAGTACCCCACTTGTAACATTAATCCAGTTTGACTGAACTCCATTTGTAACAACTCTCTGCTTTCTTCTGTCCAGCCAATATTCTATTCAATTTTCTAACTTATCGCCCACTTATACTCCGAATAATTGTTGGAGTTTAAAGAAAATATTAATGTGAATTCTGAGATAGTGTAATTTAGATAATTATGAAACTATATTTACGTAAGTAAATATAAAACATGTGTTTATGTTATACTGATATTCGTAGTTTCTTTACTCATAAATAATTTTTATATTTTACCTTAACCTAAAAGAACGTTCAAATTTCTTCCCAGAGAGAACTCGTGCTATCTCTCCTTGTTTTATAGGCTGAATTTTTCTACAGTTCTTATACAATCGATATATTTGGAGTGAAATCCTGTGGTAAATGTTAAGTACATCTGTAAAATACACTCTAATATAAAGACGCAACTGTATAATCATGATCAAACTGAAAGGCAGAAAGGTTTATGAAAACTAGAAAAGGTGCTCAGCAATGCTGGATTTAATTAAAAGTAATGCTACAAATGAGGGTGTGGGTCGCCCTTTTCCACTATTTTGAGCCGTAGCACTCGATACAGAAATACCCATTCCACTTGCGGCATTAAACGTCTCTTTCGTTGGTTTGACTTCACATATTTTGCTATCGAAATTCTCGATAGTTAATCTTTCATTCACAGCATTAGGGTGGTAAAGCTGATGTGGCTGACAAACTCCGATCATTGGCTCGATTGTCGACCATTCAATTGAGCTCTATAGTACATTTTCATCGAAATTGGTTTCTCCAGTTCTTCGCAAGAAACTGTGACACTAAATAGACAGACAAATGGACACTTCTTCTTTAAATACAGCTGTGGTTAAAAGTTTTTACATCACTCTTTACATAACCTTGCTTCATAAAGTGGAATGAAACCTGCTGAATAATGTTAGGTTAATGTTTAAAGGTTGCATGTAAGAATCGAAATAATAACTCGACCTTTTAGTTCATCAAGTCCTAAAAAACCATTGAATAAACTGTACATACAAATACTAATAATATTATGGCTCTCGGTAGACGTTTGTGGTATCATTTTGTAGTTTATCTAATTATTAAATGGTGTTAAATGTGTGACGGATTTATTTTAATATCGATACTTGTTTAAATTAAATTTATATTTAGAAATGTACAT
>NW_013679575.1:7144-8249 GCF_000517525.1 Limulus polyphemus
TAAAACTTTTGTTTATAAATCATTGTTTGTAATAACTATTTGTAATGATTGTTATTGTAAACTGCGTTCTTGTTTATATATTAAATAAGATTTGTATTAAAAAAGAAACTGTGTGTATCAATCTTGTTGGCAAATATCATAAATTAGATACATACGTAACAAATGACACATCTATATAATATCTATATCTATTTTTCTTTAAATTATGTTTCATTTAAAGTCTTACAGGATGATGCAAAACCTTTGAATAGAGATGTGTGTACGTGTCTTTAAACTAATTGTCGTGTGTGGGGCGACATAACAGAATCTTAAGAAAAGATCTACCTTTTACAAGTAAACAAAACCAGGATCTATATAGGAATATACCTCAAAAATGTACATAATAGTAATAGTTTCTGCAGACCAAAGTTTGTCAGCAGCCTCATACTTCAAACAAAACTTCTTTATGTAGTGAATCTCATCGGAATTTCATATCAGGAAATCATTTAACATAGTAATGGTTTCGTGTAATAAACACTGACCAAGGAGGATATTCAAATATTTTTTAAGGTATGTAAACACTAATTAGGAAAGATGCTCTATTATTGTTATAAAATATTAAAACATTGATCAGGAAGGATGTTCTAACAATGTTATAATATATTTAACCAATGATCAGGAAGGATGTTTTAACAATGTTATAATATACTTTAACACTGATCAGGCAGGATGTTCTAACAATGTTATAATATACTTTAACACTGATCATGAAGGATGTTCTAACAATGTTATAATATATTTAACCAATGATCAGGAAGGATGTTTTAACAATGTTATAATGTACTTTAACACTGATCAGGAAGGATGTTCTAACAATGTTATAATATACTTTAACATTAATCAAGAAGGATGTTCTAACAATGTTATAATGTACTTTAACACTGATCAGGAAGGATGTTCTAACAATGTTATAATATACTTTAACATTGATCAAGAAGGATGTTCTAACAATGTTATAATATACTTTAACATTGATCAGGAAGGATGAATATACTTAAACACGGATCAGGAAGGATGTTCTAACAATGTTATAATACACTTTAACACTGAAAGGAAGGATGTTTAA
>NW_013679576.1:0-5763 GCF_000517525.1 Limulus polyphemus
TAGAGTCAATTGTTTTTACATTAGTGAAGTTAATACTAGAGTCAATTGTTTTTACATTAGTGAAGTTAATACTAGAGTCAATTGTTTTTACATTAGTGAAGTTAATACTGAAGTCAATTGTTTTTACATTAGTGAAGTTACTACTGAAGTCAATTGTTTTTACATTAGTGAAGTTACTACTGAAGTCAGTTGTTTTTACATTAGTGAAGTTAATACAAGAGTCAATTGTTTTTACATTAGTGAAGTTAATACTAGAGTCAATTGTTTTTACATTAGTGAAGTTAATACTAGAGTCAATTGTTTTTACATTAGTGAAGTTAATACTAGAGTCAATTGTTTTTACATTAGTGAAGTTAATACTGAAGTCAATTGTTTCTACATTAGTGGCATCAGTTGAAATTCTTATATTAGGAAAATCAGTTCAAGTTTATTACATTAGTGAAATTAGTTTGAATGTTTCAAGTTTTAATTTTCATATGAGATTTCAGTTAGTTTTTATATCACCAACTTCAGTTTAAATCTTTAGATTCCTATTTCATATTTAAAGTTTTTCCATACCGTTTCCTGTTTAGTATTTAATTTGTTTTTGTTTCTTCAAGATTTAGGTTATCAGCTCCTGTTTAATGTTTAGAGTACTATTTTCTGTTTATGTTTTTGAATATAATTTCTTATTTAAAGTTTCTATTTTTTAACGTTTAGGCTATTTTGTTTTGTTTACCATCTAACGCTTATGTTATTGTTTAATATAATCTTTTTCTGCTTATAGGTTAGGTTCCTTATTTCTGTTTAAAGTTTTAGGTTAGTATTTTCTGTTTAAGGTTGGGTTATTTATTTTTATTTGAAATTTTAGTTTGCTCGTTTCTGTTTAAGACTTAGATTACCTATTTCTTTTTAAGATTTTTAGATTACTGTTTTTTGTTGTTGTTTAAGGATAGATTTACCAATTTTTGTTTAAGGTTTTAGGGTTACCAATTTCTGTTTACAGTTTATGTTACTTATTTCTGTTTAATGTTTTAGATTACTATTTCGTATTTAAGGTTATAGGTTTCTAATTTTTGTTTAAGGTTTCTGTGTTTACCTGTGAAAGTGACGGTTAAAAAATATCATAAAATATAGTTATTTTCTTTGAATAGACTTTGAAAATTCAGAAATTTTAACCAATTGAATTATACAATCTCAGAGACATTTTCGATTAATTTCTCACAGTAGTGGTGTTGTACAAACTTGAAATAACACAGAATAACTAAAACCTTAAACACAAAATAATAACCTAAAACATAGTCAGAAATAGGTATCCTGAAACTTTAAACAGAAATCGATATTCTAGTTGGAGCAGACCATAAGACAACTAGTGTGAAGAACGTTCAGTTGGAGCAAACCATAAGACAACTAGTGTGAAAAACTTAAGATAAAAAATTTTTGTTATATGCTAAAAAGAAAGTATATCCTTAACTCTTACAAGTCTTTTAGGCTTAACAGATAAATCAGTTTTAAATTTAATATAACTGTTATACCTTGCTGCAGGCATTGTAAAACCAAGACTACTTGAATATATCAAAGTAAGGAGCACGGCGTTGTTCCACTCGGAAAGGATAAAGTTTAGGCCTAGTAATTTAAATTATAAAACTAGTGCTAAAAAGCTCTATTTGTTTTTCTTGCTACGTCATATAATGTTTTTTATGGTAGAGATAAGTTATATTTTGTTTGTTTTTTCTTCTCCTTTTTTTTGTTTTGTGCTAGACCATACGTGTTCGGTTATACATATATTTTGTACATTGCTTAACTGTCCTTGACATAAATTTACATGGCTATCTACACAGTTTCTCTCTGAACGTTCTTCACACTAGTTGTCTTATGGTCTGCTCCAACTGAACGTTCTTCACACTAGTTCACACCAGCTGTCTTAAGGTCTGCTCCAATTGAACGTTCTTCACACTAGTTGTTTTATGGTCTGCTCCAACTGAACGTACTTCACACTAGTTGTCTTATGGTCTGCTCCAACTGAACGTTATTCACATAAAACAGCGACTTATTTATATTCTAACAACCCTTTCCCGGTCAGAATTAAAAACAGTTTGTTTTCGGTATTTACCATCACCTAAGTTTTACGCCCACCCCCACGTTCTCTCGTTTCTTTAACCAGTAGTTTCTATGTTGTACTTTCTTTCCCATATTTTGATTTATCTCGATTTTTTTACTCAATCACGTTTATTTTATTGTGTGTAGTATGAGCACCTTTTCTAAGCTGGCCAAGCATGATTATAGTAATACTTGTCATAAGACCGAATTATATTTTTCATTTGGTTACATGGGTTTTTCACGAAGAAAATGTATACAATGATACCTCAATCACACCATCTATTGTTGACGACGCGTTTTGCTCAATACAGAGCTCATCAGGCCGGCTGGGATACAATAAAGACGGTTCAACAACAATTATTTATGGTGTGAACGACGTTTCTAAGCAGTCGATGGATATGTTAAAGCAATGTTATACATCATTCTTCCTGAAATACCCTAAGGTACCGAATAAAGAATGTCGAGGTAACAATAGGCCTAACATATTTTAATATATTGTTTGATTGGCTGTAGAATTATACTGTATTGTTTGATTGGCTGTAGGATTAAATTATACTGTTTGATTGGCTATAGAATTTTAATGTATTGTTTGATTGGCTGTAGAATTTTAATGTATTGTTTGATTGGCTATAGGGTTTTACTGTATCGTTTGATTGGCTATAAGATTTTATTATATTGTTTGATTGACTAATGAGACTCAGAGGTTGGTACTATGAAACAGCATCAGACCTTCGCGAAGCTGTGCAAAGATGGCTTAAAATAATGTCAGCTTTTTTGATAATTAAAAAATTACACATACACTTCTTAAAGGTGAAGAAAGATTATATGTTTTGTATCTAATAACACTTGACCAGCTTCTGTCCACCCTCACTGCTACTAAATAGACTAATACAGAAGCTGAGAAAAAGTTTACACTTTAAAAAATAATGAAATGTGCGAATTTTATTCCAAATTATATTTTCACACCTACAAGTGAGCAGGTGAATAGTTAGGAAACAACGAAACAGAAATCAAAGTCTTTTTTTTACATCAGAATAAGTCTTCACACGTTCTGTAATTCTAATTCAACCAGCTGGTTGAAAAACTGAACGAATAATATTACAGAAACGTTCACGGGAAGCTTCTGAATGAAAGACTGCTGCTTCGATCTTAATAGTTGAAGTGGATATTATTATACATCAAATATATTATAATATCAAACATATTACTATGTATTACTTTAATTAAGTTATTGTAATAAAGGTACTGTGTAGTGAAATATCAAACATATTACTATGTATTACTTTAAATAAGTTATTGTAATGAAGGTACTGTGTAGTGTAATATCAAACATATTACTATGTATTACTTTAAATAAGTTATTGTAATGAAGGTACTGTGTAGTGTAATATCAAACATATTACTATGTATTACTTTAAATAAGTTATTGTAATGAAGGTACTGTGTAGTGTAATCCACGTTAATATATATATATATATGTTGTAAAATAACACAAACCTCCAAAATTTGTACAACCGTCAGAAATATGTATATTAACTTAGTGTAACGAGAACCATCCCTAACACTGATAGCCCTAAGCTTGTCTCTCTCAAACTTCGTAACAGACAATAACAAAAGACCGAAGTTGAAAGTAAGCCACACTAGTGTTCATCTGACACAGGACAAAAACAAACCACGTGGAATTCTTCAATAAAATATTAGAGTATAAAACCAAACATGGTACACTAATGCGACGAGAAGTTTCTCTATAACCCCCAGTTTATCATTTATTTTCAAATACAGCTGTAAAGTTTCTTGGAGCTAATCTTCTCTCAATGGTAGAAGGTTGTTATTAATAAATCAAAAGCGCCATCTCTGGATAAAATGTGTAAACTTTAAAACAAAAAGTCCAATAAGACAAAGCACTCGAAAACACGTATAAACTCTTTTAAAGAAATATCCACAAAATAAAAAAAAATCACAACTTTTTTTTTTCGTAATCTTACAGGCAGACAAAAAAATATCAGGATGATAAAATATTATCCATAAAACTTGAACAAATTCAGATTATAAAACCGTATTACAAAGAAGAATATTGGCGAAACTGATTTCAGTTTTAAAACAAATGTCTTTTACACAGAAGTCTATTGATAAAATATTTTTATATTGCACTTTCCAGGACCTTTATATTCACATCTATGGTTCTTCAATTAAAGTCTTTAATGTGAATCAAAAAACAACGTAAATTTTTAAAGAATCATATACATGAAAAAACTGCCACTGACAAACAACTGGTAACAGTAAAAACAAGTATACTCTTAACTTCAGAGTTAAAAATAAATCCTATGTGAATCAACCCGGCCTTAAAATGTTTTAATATATATTTTTAATTTTATATCCTCTTTCAAAAGTAATTAATATTTGACAACTTTAAAAACAAACGTGCAACAACAATGACATTAATATAACTAGCTCGTTGTAAGCCTAACAGTAAGGCATACAATGAAAATGTCCGCTTTTTATCGAACTGTTTGTGGTTGTCAGTTATAGTTCATGTCCGAGTCTTAGTTTGTACGGTTCGTGGTAATCGTAGCTTATATGACCTACATCCATTGATTATGTAGCTACAGTTCTTTATATTATGTGTTTACTAACAGATAAAACCTGTTGGTAATAAGCATCTAGAAATATTGAAAATAAATAAATAAAACAGAAACGAATTTAAAACTCGACTTAGGTAACTGTGTAGGCTACTAAGTGTGAGACCAAAAGTATTTGTGTGAGCAATAATACAGATTTTTCACACAACCGGTAACTTACCTGTTTAATAGATTTTCCACAGAACCGGTAACTTACCTGTTCAACAGATTTTCCACAGAACCGGTAACTTGCCTGTTTAATAAGTTTTCCAGAAAACCGGTAACTTACCTGTTTAATAGATTTTTAGCACAACCGGTAACTTGACTGTTTAATAGATTTTCAACACAACCGGTAACTTCCCTGTTTAATAGATTTTCAACACCACCGGTAACTTGCCTGTTTAATAGATTTTCCACAGAACCGGTAACTTGACCTGTTTAATAGATTTTCCGCACAACCGGTAACTTGCCTGTTTAATAGATTTTCAACACAACCGGTAACTTCCCTGTTTAATTTTAAATGCACCAAACTATTTTCAACGACTTCCAGTAATTAATAATTTTATGTGGGTGAGATTAGTGGCACAAAATGGTATACATAAAACAAAACAGTCAAAATTCACAAACAGTATTCTTTCATAGATGCTTTAAGCTGAGCCTTCATGACAATAGATAAACACTGCCTACTTCGTCATGACATCTGTCGAAAAGGATGACATTTTGGGAGATGTCAGTCGTTTGTCTTCAGGTGTCTCACTGACCTGTTGCTACCAATCTAAATGTAAAGACCTTCTGCAAAGGTGTCTCACTGACCTGTTGCTACCAATCCACCTGTAAAGACCTTCTCCACAGTTGTCTCACTGACCTGTTGCTACCAATCCATCTGTAAAGACCTTCTCCACAGGTGTCTCACTGACCTGTTGCTACCAATCCATCTGTAAAGACCTTCTCCACAGGTGTCTCACTGACCTGTTGCTACCAATCCATCTGTAAAGACCTTCTCCACAGGTGTCTCACTGACCTGTTGCTACCAATCCATCTGTAAAGACCTTCTCCACAGGTGTCT
>NW_013679576.1:6485-7579 GCF_000517525.1 Limulus polyphemus
ACATCCAGTCCTGAAGTGTTACATTAAACCTAATGTCAATGGATAAAGACACTGCTTGTTTAACTGCTGACATCCAGTCCTGAAGTGTTACATTAAACCTAATGTCAATGGATAAAGACACTGCTTGTTTAACTGCTGACATCCAGTCCTGAAGTGTTACATTAAACCTAATGTTAATGGATAAAGACACTGCTTGTTTAACTGCTGACATCCAGTCCTGAAGTGTTACATTAAACCTAATGTCAATGGATAAAGACACTGCTTGTTTAACTGCTGACATCCAGTCCTGAAGTGTTACATTAAACCTAATGTCAATGGATAAAGACACTGCTTGTTTAACTGCTGACATCCAGTCCTGAAGTGTACACCATGAATAACATTTTTCTATAAACAACATACACATACGACAACGCCTCGAACGAGCAAAAATAATTATCTACACAACAATGCTATAAGTTTTTCTTTTTACAATATTACTTCCGATCACTTAACAGTTAACATTGGAGGTGCAGCAGTGGATGTCACTGGAGTCGAAGAGTCTGAAGAAGGAGAGGTCGGAAGCTGGGTGATATGGATACTGGAAGTGTCTAAGCTGCAGTCCTCTTGTGATAAATTGGTTTTCTTGTAATAAGGCGTGGCCAAGTGCTGAACACTCAACAGATGGTGACAACTACTAGTTGGATACGGTGACACCACGCTTGACGTACTCGTCATGATGCCATTTTTATGCAGCTCTGGTTTGACACTGACTTCACTAGGAACTGAAGGACTGAGTTCAGAAGAAGTGTTAATCGCATCTTGATCACTTTCGGTTGCACATTTTGAATCAGGGGTGGGAGCTTCCATGCTGCTGACACTTCCAAGATTGTCTTCACTTTCTGTAAAGTCGGTTCCATCCAAATACCTGACACACTTTTTCTTCCTCCTGCAATACAAAACAATAATTGGAAAAACTTGTACAATAAAGATGGGTAATGGATAGTTACTATTGTTGTAGTTATGTTCATAAAGATGGGTAATGGATAGTTACTATTGTTGTAGTTACATTCATTCATAAAGATGGGTAATGGATAGTTACTGTTGTTGTAGTTACA
>NW_013679577.1:0-1424 GCF_000517525.1 Limulus polyphemus
TGTTAAAATAGGACGGTAAAACATCTTATTGTTAAAATAGGACGGCAAAACATTTGATCACAATTAAACCAGGACGGCAAAACATCTTATTGTTGTTAAAATAGGGCGGTAAAACATCTTATTGTTGTTAAAATAGGGCGGTAAAACATCTTATTGTTGTTAAACCAGGACGGTAAACCATTTATTGTTATTAAACCAGGACGGCAAAACATTTTATTATTGTTAAACCAGAGCGGCAAAACATTTTGTCATTGTTAAAAAGAGTGTGATAAGATAGGGTTGTTTTTCAAGAATAGTCATTGAATTTCAAGTTCGGAATTTTCATCAGTAAAAATTTTTGCTTGTTGGTTGATGAAGGTTCTTTGTTTCTTTGGAGGTGGAGGGAGTTAGTATCTTAATTCATATTTACTTTTCTATAAACAAACGCTTGAAAATTTCAATAAAACCCTTAACATAACAGATCTATATTTAAAGGGAAGCGGGTGGGATATATTTATTATATCAAAATTGTAATTATAGCGAGTGATAAACTGTAATTATAATAACTGACCATAAACTGTTATCTAAACTCTGAAGGCACAGTAGTGACTCTATAAATTGGACAGATCATTTGGCCACATCAGCGAAATTGTCACTATTCTTATGTGTCTGGACAAATGTACACATTCATTCTAAACCCTATTTTGATGTGTTCATACACTAATGTACACATTCATTCTCCACCCTATTTTGATGTCTTCAGACATTAGTTAATGTACACATTCATTCTACACCCTATTTTGATGTGTTCATATACTAATATACACATTCATTCTACACCCTATTTTGATGTGTTCAGACACTAATGTACACATTCATTCTACACCCTATTTTGATGTCTTCAGACATTAGTTAATGTACACATTCATTCTAAACCCTATTTTGATGTGTTCAGACACTAATGTACACATTCCTCTAAATCCTATTTTGATGTCTTCAGACATTAGTTAATGTACACATTCATTCTAAACCCTATTTTGATGTATTCAGATAATAGTTAATGTATACATTCATTCTACACCATATTTTGATGTGTTCACTCACTAGTTAATGTACACATTCATTCTAAACCCTATTTTGATGTCTTCAGACATTAGTTAATGTACACATTCCTCTAAACCCTATTTTGATGTGTTCAGATAATAGTTAATGTATATATTCATTCTCAACCATATTTTGATGTGTTCAGACATTAGTTAATGTACACATTCATTCTAAACCCTATTTTGATGTGTTCAGATATTAGTTAATGTACACATTCATTCTAAACCCTATTTTGATGTGTTCAGACATTAGTTAATGTACACATTCATTCTAAACCCTATTTTGATGTGTTCAGACACTAGTTAATGTACTCATTCATTCTAAACCCTATTTTGATGTGT
>NW_013679577.1:2424-6328 GCF_000517525.1 Limulus polyphemus
CTAGTTAATGTACACATTCATTCTAAACCCTATTTTGATGTGTTCAGACATTAGTTAATGTACTCATTCATTCTAAACCCTGTTTTGACGTGTTCACACACTAGTTAATGTACACATTCCTCTAAACCCTATTTTGACGTGTTCACACACTAGTTAATGTACACCTTCCTCTAAACCCTATTTTGACGTGTTCACACACTAGTTAATGTACACATTCCTCTAAACCCTATTTTGACGTGTTCACACACTAGTTAATGTACACATTCCTCTAAACCCTATTTTGACGTGTTCACACACTAGCTAATGTACACATTCCTCTAAACCCTATTTTGACGTGTTCACACACTAGCTAATGTACATATTCCTCTTCTGTGGGCACTTCATAAAGATACAGGTATTGCAGTACAAATCTTGTTCGCACTATGTAAAAGATACCTTGCGAGAACACTAACCAACTAATCTAGAATCTTAAAGCTACTTGAAAAATGCAAGACGGTGAATCAGGACTAGCCCTAAAGTTGGTCCGATAATGCAGCTCACACAACCAGCAAAACTTAGACATTAACTATAAGGACCTTCATTGACCTTATCCAACAAGCCCGGGATTAGTAAACATCGCAGTTTAGCCTGTAGCCATGTAGCACTACAGGCCTAATTGGGACTCTTACTTTTTTTGGTTTTTTTTTTTTGTTAGGGGGCCTAGTAGGATATAGTATAAAGTTACACGAACACCTGTTGTTTCATTAACCTGGTAAAATCAGCTATTGTCCTAAAGGGTCAAAGGAAAAAGCATGACAACAAGCAATAAACATAAAAGTCACTGTCCAATTTTTTTAGCCAGCCCCTTTCGCCCGCTAATGATCTGACCCAAGCTTTCCCGCCGCACATCTTATTTGTAAAATCAGAAGGCGATGGTAATAAGGTTCCTTCTTTCATTATGGCTAATACTTTAAACTTAGGATTTTCTGCATCCAAGCGGCAAACATTTACAACAAGCCATCAAAACGTACCGAAATAAAAGTAAATACTATCATGTACACGATGACCTTGAGTATTTACTGACCTTTAGTAACAATTCCAAAATATCACCCGACCAGCGAAAGGTAACTATTATGTACATGATGGTCTTGAGTATCTAGTGCCTTCTAGTGACAATTCCAAAATATCATACATAATAGTAGTTATCTTTCGCTGGTTGGGTACACGATGGCCTTGAGTATCTAGTGCCTTCTAGTGACAATTCCAAAATATCACCCAACCAGCGAAAGATAACTACTATTATGTACACGATGGCCTTGAGTATCTAGTGACAATTCCAAAATATCACCCAACCAGCGAAAGGTAACTACTATTATGTACACGATGGTCTTGGGTATCTAGTGCCTTCTAGTGACAATTCCAAAATATCACCCAACCAGCGAAAGATAACTACTATTATGTACACGATGACCTTGAGTATCTAGTGCCCTCTATTGACAACTCCAAACGAAATAAAAAATTATTCTAATTATAAATTACTATTTTGCCCTGAAAAATAATGTCTTTCAATAAAAATAATAAAAAACGTGAAGAAAACACTCCCATAAACATTATAAAATTATCAACAAACACAATCTCCAAACAATTAGTCTATTGAATTAATTAAAGAAGTAATATCTGGAAGAAGAATAAACAAAAGGTGATCATAAATGAATGGATATTTTAAATTGTGTAATTACGAAGCTTGTAAAGGAATTACTTATTATTTATAGAATATTTTACTCTGTCCCAAGTTCTATTGAAGAGGTATTGGCAGTGCACTCATCTGGTTTTCTTAATTTAATGGCAAGATATACTAACATTCTAAGTTGAAATTCTTCCCGAGAATGGAGGATGATGCAGAAGAAACTAAAGGTTTGGTTGCAGGTAGGCACAAAGCTACAAAATGGACTATCTGTGCTATGCCCACCACTTGTATCGAAACTTGATTTTTGCCGTTATAAGTCCGCAGACTTAACTAAAAATTAAAACTTTAGTGAAGTATTTCATTAAATATTAATCACACAGGGAATTTATTTCCTAAAACCAGGAAACATACTTCCCCGTAAACTAGATCACAACCCCCTCCCTCTAGATCTTTTGCAGATTTGAGGGGATTATTTCTACACGTTAACTTTTGCTATGAAAAACCTTTAACACTGTACTATTGTAGAGATCCTTGTTAAAAAAAAAGGTCTTGTGGAAGAAAACCAGACCATGCTGTATCTTCGGCACGTGAATGTTCCGCGTCACATTAGTTACCATATAAAATTCACCTCCCCGAAAATAATCCCTGATCAGCTCATTAGCGAATAAAATAACCAAATTGCATAATGAGCAGAGGATTTAATCTCGCAAGTTTGTTCAGTTATAAATTTAAGTTGCAAATAATTTAATAATATTTTGTTTCGCCTCAGAATTCTTGAACGAATTAAGCGATACGTTTGTTTGTTTGTTTTTTGAGTTTCGCGCAAAGCTACACGAGGGCTATCTGCGCTAGCCGTCCCTAATTTAGCAGTGTAAGACTACAGGTAAGGCAGATAGTCATCACCACCCACCGCCAACTTCTGGACTACTCTTTTACCAACGAATAGTGGGATTATCCGTCACATTATAACGCCCCCACGGCTGAAAGGGCGAGCATGTTTTGTGTGACGGGGATTCGAACCCGCAACCCTCAGATTGCGAGTCGAGTGCCCTAACCACCTGGCCATGCCGGGCCTAAGCGACACGTTTAAAAACCTCCCGGAATTTATAATCAAAGTTACTGGTTCTTCACCTACGTTTCGTAAGAAACGGTAAATAATTGGAAAGGAGTAATATTGATACCACTCAGAAACATCTTTATTATCACGACATCTCGGGCAACATGTCCTGCCTTAGGTCTCTATGTTTGTTTAGAAACACAAAGCTACACAATGTGCCATCTTTGTCGTGCCCATTACGAGGGTCGAAACCCGCGTTTTAGCGATGTGTGCCCTCAAACATATCACCGAGTCACTAGGGGTAGGGGCTTCTTTCTCGGGAACATGAAATCTTTAAGACAAACGTTTACTGAATAACAAGGACAAGTGAATGCTGCTACCACTGAAGTTAATTTTACAGCCATCACGGATGGTGTAAAAACGTCATGAACACACCGCATAAAAACTCGTGTGGTCAGCTTAGCCCAACTAAAACAGAACAATCTCGAACTTTCGAAGTTCAGTTCTACGGACATCTAGAACAATATTTCTCGAACCTGAAGGGAAGAGGGGACACGTCTATGCTAATAGTTAAGTAATACGTTACATAAAGTCAACATTCTGTATACCTACATGCCTGTCTGAACCTGTGGTACACTACAATCTGGACATCTAAAGATAGTTAAATAATACGATACATAAAATCAACATTCTGTATACCTACATGCCTGTCTGAACCTGTGGTACACTACAATCTGTACATCTAAAGACAGTTAAATAATACGTTATATAAAGTCAACATTCTGTATGCTTACATGCCTGTCTGAACCTGTGGACACTACAATGTGTACATCTAAAGATAGTTAAGTAATACGTTACATAAAGTCAACATTCTGTATACTTACATGCCTGTCTGAACCTGTGGACACTACAATCAAGTACATCTAAAGATAGTTAAGTAATACGTTACATAAAGTCAACATTCTGTATACTTACATGCCTGTCTGAACCTGTGGACACTACAATCAAGTACATCTAAAGACAGTTAAATAATACGTTACATAAAGTCAACATTCTGTATACTTACATGCCTGTCTGAACCTGTGGACACTACAATCTGTACATCTAAAGACAGTTAAATAATAAGTTACATAAAGTCAACATTCTGTATACTTACATGCCTGTCTGAACCTGTGGACACT
>NW_013679577.1:6980-8504 GCF_000517525.1 Limulus polyphemus
AATACTAAGCTAATAACGAACACAACAGGTACACAATACTAAGCTAATAATGGGAACATCAGGTACACAATACTAAGCTAATAACGGGAATATCAGGTACATAATACTAAGCTAATAACGAACACAACAGGTACACAATACTAAGCTAATAATGGGAATATCAGGTACATAATACTAAGCTAATAACTGGAATATCAGGTACACAATACTAAGCTAATAATGGGAAATCAGGTACACAATACTAATCTAACATAGCTAGCGCTGAACTGAGAATACTGAGTTCATTGCTGTAAATGAATTAACAATAATCTAACGGTTCTAACGTATATAAGCTAGTGTGTCCCGTCACGTCACGCTTGATTTCACGAAAGAGGAGGAGTCATAAAAGCCAAAATGCATTTATCAGATAGAATAGATCGATTACTGTCTGCCCATTAGGATTTTAGAGACGGGGATAAAAGGGGGCCCTGAGGGGTGCCGTTAAACCTTATAAGTGTAGTGAGTGTTGGTATAATAAGCCTAAATGTGAGATCACCTAGTCCAGAGCCAAGTGCATAACATTTATCATGAAAGTTAAAATATCGATTTAATTTTAAACTTATATCGTTTGTGAATTAACATATTTCTGTTGTATCACCAATGTTTTTAATAATAATAAAAAACATCTTTAATCAACGGAGACTTTAAATTAAGAAGCCTACAAATATTTTCCAGTTTTGTTGTCTATACATTTCATTTTATACTTTCAGTACATAGACTAACAACAATATTAGGTTATCCTTTTGTTGCTAAGTAACATGACATAAAAGCCATTGTTGGAACCAAAACACACTGGGTTTTCTATATATTAGATGTTGTTAATCTGATGATTTTTACCAATAATTATTCTATGAATACGCCACAAATTCATTTCATGAATGATCTTAATTTTGATTGGTTCACAAAGGAACTTATCGACGTTTGACTGCCTTGACTTCACTTTTCTGCCTCTTTTTGGTCAAGCTTGATTTTGAAAAATTTATATATTTCAGTTAGCTATGAAATGTGAGGTTAGGGTATACTTTGACGCTAATAATCTCATAAAACAAAAGTGACAATATTGAAATCATAACCAGGAGAAAAATGATAATACTAATTCCTAACTATTACCAGAATAACAATACCGCTTTAGTCACTGGTATCAGACGAATAATAACAATACCAATATAGTCACTGGTATCAGACGAATAATAACAATACCGATATAGTCACTGGTATCAGATGAATAATAACAATACCAATATAGTCACTGGTATCAGACAAATAATAACAATACCGATATAGTCACTGTTATCAGACGAATAATAACAATACCGATATAGTCACTGGTATCAGACAAATAATAACAATACCGATATAGTCACTGTTATCAGACGAATAATAACAATACCGATATAGTCACTGGTATCAGACGAATAATAACAATACCGATATAGTCACTGGTATCAGACGAATAATAACAATACCGATATAGTCACTGGTATC
>NW_013679578.1:0-2591 GCF_000517525.1 Limulus polyphemus
TATTAAATTAATCAATATAGTATTAAATTATTTCATAAACCAACTTAATTTTTCATTAACGAGTAAACTTTCTATATTTTTTCAGGTTTTTTTACAATGATGAAATTATAGAAAGTGTTCCTGTTTTGTTTCTGATAATGGCAAGTGTTACTGGTGGTATTCTACTGATTGGGCTGCTAATGTACAAAGAATTACCTCAAGAGTCAAATCAGGTTAGAAGAATTTGATTAAAAAAGTTTATTTATGGAATTTTAGACTACAAAGTAAATTCGCATTATATAATTTGAATAAGTCCGTCTTATTTGATAATGCTAATTTTCGTTAAAGCGAGCTGGGATTATTTTAGTTTGAGTAATAAGATGTGTGTGGACATAGAGCATACCCTGTTCCTAAGTCAACTTTTGTGATAGTTGACTTCTAGTGTTGTTTCAGCATTGACTCAATCACTAATCTACCCAAAGAGCATTGATTTAGGAAAATGTAATAGACCATTATGAAGGACGCGACTCTTGTGATAGGTGATGTACAGTTTACTATAAGTATGAATGCAACAACTTTTTTGAAACGAAATCACTGTAAAAATACAATGTTTAAATAGAAACAAATTTACTTTATCTAGTAACATTTCGAGCGACCACCTTTCCTCAGATTTAATTTCAAAATGGAATTAAACTTGACGAATAGCAGTTTCTAACGTCGCAAAATAAAATTTGTTTCTATTTCAATGTTGTGCTTTTACAGTGATTTTATTTTATTGCTTTTATCTCCCAACGTTGTGCGAACTTTATTTTTTCTAAAAACATCTTCGTATTTGTCTATTGTCCATCTTGGGAATGCCAACAAATTCAACAGTGTTCCAGATCTACAGTCATTGTTGAACTAACTTTGTCATCGTTGTAATTCCAATCCAGAAGAAAATTGATATTGAGTCCCATAAGGTTCAGTTGAATAACAAATTATTACACGTTACTTTTATTTATTATTAAAATAAATTATTACTTAATTGTAAAGCAAACAACGGGATTATGTTGTTCCCGCGGCAAGGATCGAGACCCGAATTTTAATATTATAAGCCCGCTATTTAACCGCTGAGCCATAACGACAGTATACATTTGATACAACTAATATTATTTCAATAATTATTTATAACAACACAAGTTACATCACTTTACACATTCTTACCTTGTAAGATAATTTGTCATGAGTTAAGCCCACACTCACTCGACTGAGGGCATGAACAACTCCAGCTACAGAACCAGTGGTGGCTAGAAACGTGTCGTCTTGTATAAACGTCTGTCCATATGTCTGAAAAATAGTATAAAAGTATTTTTTAAGTCTCAACACATTCCTATTGTTGGTACTTAGTTTGTAACTAACTACAAGTTATTCTTATTTTATATTAGTTTGAACATCACAATGGGTTCGGTTCCATCCTGTATCACAAAATGGTTGATGATGAGAATATCATTAATTTTTAAATGAAAATCGTAGTTAATAGAGTTATAAACTTTCATGGTTATAGCTTGAAAGAAACCTTAGAAAATAAACTAATATCAAGTTCATAAACTTACCTTATAAAACACATTTACAAACATGAATGGAAAATATGAGCAAATACAAACTATAGATAAAAGATAAAATTCTTTCATTTTCAGAGCTTCTTTTAGTGACACATGAAGTTTAACATCGCCATTACTGTACGGTTGTTCATCATCAACGTTCACATTGGCTGAATCTTCTTCCAATGATTCACATACTTTGTCGTTATTTATTGTTGTTCTACAGTCCAAATCTTTCGTACTTGGTCCACTAAGTTCTTTACTACACGATTGTCTTGACGTTTCGTACACATTAGTTAGTTCATTGGATGTTGTTCCTTTGTGTGTTAGAAATACGAATACAGTTATTTCCTCTATAAAGAAACAGACAATACATTAAGGAGAAAAATATACTTACGAACTTTCCTGATTATTTTTCTTACCTGACTAATCATTCATTTTAAACAACTCCATTTTCTTACAAACCACTACCATTCATTTATATTAAACACTGGTTAAGCTTATTTAGATAAAAATGTTGTAATTTCATCAATATTTCTATTTAGTATTATAAACATCTATCTTCACAGCTTTGGTTCACATCTTTAAATGTATATCCTAAGATGTTAAGATTTTTACCAAACAATAAAGTATCCCTACATTTGTAACCAAAAAACGTATCTAGAACCCATATTTAGTACTATTTACCACTAATGTAGAGGATATCTACACTCCTTAGAAAAAGTACTTAGTAGAGTAATGAAGCGTTTCAAACAGTGTAATATAAAAGAGGGGAATAACTTTTACTGCCATCTTTTGGTATATTGAGGAATTAATTATCTTACAAGGTACTCATGTTTATGTGTTTATCATTCATCTAAGTTTGTGTTCATTATAGAAAGGAAATGTATCTAAGTAGAACTTTTAAGGTCAAGTTTTGAAGATATATCTCCAGAGTTTCATTAGCTGTCGTTCTAACTGAATTATTTGTTAAAATTGTTGAGTTTAAATTCAGCATGTTATAATAAAACCTGGAGAGATTGCAGCCACTCA
>NW_013679578.1:2840-5368 GCF_000517525.1 Limulus polyphemus
TAACCTGATTTGACTATTGAGGTAATTCTTTGTACATTAGCAGCCCAATCAGTAGAATACCACCAGTAACACTTGCCATTATCAGAAACAAAACAGGAACACTTTCTATAATTTCATCATTGTAAAAAATCTGAAAAATATAGAAAGTTTACGCGTTAATGAAAAATTAAGCTGGTTTATGAAATAATTTAATACTATATTGATGACGGTAAATAACGTTACACCCCCTAGTGGCACTTCTGTAACTCTACGGACGAATAAGGATAGAAACCGGGTTTGGGTAAACGTAGAGGGCACAATAGAGACAGTCCATTCTGTAGCTTTGTGTTTAACTACAAACAATGAAATCAGCACAAAGAAATAGCTATTTCCAAATTCCGTGAATTTAATGAAGAACAATGTATAACCCTATAAAGCTATTTTACAAACCATCTAAGCATTTTCTTAAGGTTAGGAAATATTTTCATGAAAAAAAAAATAAAACCTGAGGACTTTATTTATTCGTAAACATGACTTTAGCCTTTTTAGTGTTGCTTTCTTTGGACTTTAAGTTAAGTAATATAAATATTTTATTTCTTGTACGCTCTAAAATAAAATAATTAGCATTCATTTCAAACAACAATGTACAGGATCCCTTGAGATAAACACGATAATAAAATCTAGATTATTATTTTTTCTTATATATTTATTTATTCTTCCGAGATATTCTAAATATTTGTGACCTATACAATGAAAAAATAATACCTAAAAGAAACAAATTAAGCGACTTTTTGAGGATTTATTGAAGATAAAATAAAATAACGTTAAAACTAGTAGTCTATGTTTTACTTCAAGAAGCATCACGTAAGTAAACAGAAACTTGTAACTTACCCATCAGAAGCAGGTTGGAGATTACCAGGATTCACAAAGAATGTCTGTACACTATTCATAAAGAGAGGAGTTAACGCTAAACCTGAAACCACTATCCCTGTCACGAGGCCTTTGTTATTGGGAAAACCACTGTCAAAAGATTTGGTAATTTATTTCGTGACGTATCTTTTTAAATACACAAACTAAATGTTATATCGATTTATAAGTTTGGACGTATATTATATGAACTGTATAGCGTGTGTTTATTAGTGGTAGATCGGTATTTGTATCAGCATATACATTGAGCATAGATTATAGATGTACACGAAAGCTTAGAAGAAAATATAAATCTTCTACACATTAGTGACACCTGTACCTAGATTCCCGAGAATGGTCTAATTAATATTTCTCTACAAATTTTAATTGTCTGTTGCTTTGGTCATCCCCTAGTCACTGCTATAGAGGTGAGTACAATTGTTTTAAAAACATCTCACTATAAAAATATACTTACGAAAAATACAAGAATATCTGTTTTAAATATTTAATTTTACCTTCCAATCATTTAAAAAGTAAAAAACTTCATATGTGAAAACATCAGGGAATCCTCAATAGCCTCGGCTGTAATTAGATCTGAAATCGGTCAAGATATGGAGCTATGAGATAAAAGTTTGTACTTTGAGCAACTATACCGCGGCTAAAAACAAACATAAAAATATGAAAAAACTGTCATCGCTCTGTGGATACTCAACGTCCATAGTCTAAACAATTATTCAATACGTGTTTGTTTAAGTCTTCGAAAACATTAAATTGAATTGAACTATACTTTTTAACCCAAAGTATCAATCACTCCATAAGTGATTATGGTAGCTACCAGGCTGTGTTGTATACTCCAGTACGTCACTGCTATTCTAAAGCTAATAAATACAAATATTTTTGTAACATGAATAAATTTGCCACAATCTTTTAAACGGGAACTACGAAAATTGAAAATACATTAAACTGACATCAACATAAAACATATTAGGTGAAGAGCTGTCTTTTATGATCTACAAAAAGATAATAACTGAAAGGCAACATTATCATCTCTACACTTCCATTATATTTCCTTTATTTTTGTTTTACCATCACTACCGTTGTTCCTTTATCTAAGCAGTACAGTTATGTTTATTTTCCACTTTCAGCATCGCCATCTCTAATCTTGTTATACAGTACCAACATATATGATATTTCTATATTTCACCATTATCATTGTTTTCCATGTGTGAAGGTGTTGTAACTTCTTCAGTCGTTGGGTATGTTGTTTTGGATTATTTTGAAAAGTATAAGGTTGGTTGTTTTTATTATCTTGTGCTTCTTTCTTTTTACAGTGTTTGCATTTTTTATTCACATATGATCTTCAAGATAAATCATCAGCATTTCCCAAGACGATGTACAGTGTTACTTAAATTCTCTGAAGATTAATGAGCAATCTTGCTTTATAGATTTCTGAAATTTCAAACTTTACAAAATAATTCAATGCTGCATGATCTGACAGAAATGTGTAGTTTTGTCCATATAGCTAATAATGGAAATGACTTATGTCTTGTAAAACAGTTAGTAGCTTTGTCCGAGATGTACAAGAACTCCTTTCTGTAGCATTCATTGCCGTGCTATAATATAAAATCACTTGCTATTTTTGA
>NW_013679578.1:6204-7933 GCF_000517525.1 Limulus polyphemus
CTTTATCTTTGTGTTACATTCACTATCGTTGTTCCTTTATCTATACATTACAGTTATGCTTGTTTTCCATTTACAGCATCGCCATCTTTAATCTTGTTATACAGTACCAACATATTTGATATTCCAGAGATGTAATATACTTTCAATAGTATAATTCCATAGCTACTGTTGTAACGTGTTCTATTATTAGTCGGATTATTTTGCAATATTTGGTAATATAATACTAATTTCAATCTTTCTAATGATAACACATTAATGTATTCCTTGAATAAACGTTTAATACAGCCATGTTCACATGTAAGCTTAGTTTCAATTATATAAACCAATAATTTAAACTCCAAAACAAACGTAGGCCTAACTTATAAACGTACTTGTATAATTTTACGTTTTATTGATCAAGTAACAGAACAGCAAAACATACACAATAACTCTCACTTCTATCAGTGGATAATTTTTCTAACTCTGAACTAACTGAACTCAGTCATCACTGATTACTCATATTGATATCGTGCCCATGTTTCAAGATACTCCACGAAGCTTCTCGATTCTTAACTTTGACCAACTTACGACCGTATACTTGTTTTCCCATACTTTGCTTTATATAGTAGATATTTTGGTGCGCCATAATACTAAGCGTGTGGCCCGTGAACATCCGCTTCGATTTTATTACTCATCTGCATCTCTACCAGACTACCCTCAAATTGAAATAATTTTAGGCAGGATTAGAGTAAATTAATCTGGGAGACCTTGGGCGTGGTAACATACTTCAATCAGTAATAATACATTTTAACCATATAATTCGTTTAAGATTAGGGTCAGGTTTTTATTTGGTGGTTAAACCACGAGGTAACATCTTAACTTCATAACTAAACTAAATGATAGAAATAATAATAAATTAATGATAAAAAAACGATAAAAATAAAAGTAGAATTTACTATTTCACAACAAACATAAACAGGGACGTATAGGATTATGTTTATATAAACGGACACACAGATACATAAATTACGTAAAATGTGACGACATATTTTTTTTTAATTTTTCACTTCATAAAACCTCAATAGCACATAACTACCCCGGTTTTCAGTAAAAGTGTGTCCTTCTCTTCCAATTAATTCTCAAATGACATCTCTATGTTAATCAAATATTAATGTGACTTTGGTTATTTACGGATGTATTGTTATTGTATATTATAATTATTTACATCCATGAATTTAACAGATTTGAAGAAATTATTTATTATTATTAAATACAAATATAAATGTACATCTTACCATAAAATACAGGAACCAATAATCATGCTCCAACGACGTCCAATGAGACAACCTAGTTTGCCTCCAAAATAAAGCAGTGAAAATGTAGAGATAAATGCATAGTAAATCCAGCTTAGTTTCTTCATATGTTGTGTCCTTGTTGACTCTTTGTCTCACGTAAGAAGTTAAGTAAGGAGTGAGGTTTCCAAACGTCAGTAGTGTACCGATTGACAGATAAATCAGGAAACATCCACCAACTGATATAAAGGGTCGAACTTCCATTCTGCTAACTTTTCTGTATGAATAATGTCACTACTTTATAGTTTTAACATACGTAGTAAAACAGTAACACGAATCATAATTTAGTTTATGGAGAATTGATCTAATCAACTATAGAATTTCAACTGTAAATCGTGTATCTATTATTCGGTGTTTACTGTGCTGTCATTATTTTGCAACAGTTCTTCGGTATTATA
>NW_013679579.1:0-3691 GCF_000517525.1 Limulus polyphemus
CTATATTGTATATAAATATTATCGGAACGAGTCAATAGTCTGTATTACAATTATTTTGGTTCTAATATCAAAGTACGTGTATATTAACTAGCATTAGTCAGTTGTAGAATGATAAACTGTTCAAGTAACAGTTCAGGGGTTTTGACTTGCTATGTTTAAAAATAAACTTCTGTTTCATACAATTTCTGAGATATGTGCTGACTTATTTTAATTTGTTTACATTGATTTACATTTATTTACATAACACTGTTAGTGAAGCATTATCAGGAAAACCAACGTCGAGTTTGTTTTGCATATTGTTATACGTCACGTGTACCGACACACTGAGATTTCCTTCAGTCAATATATTCCATGTTATATGCTAAATATCCCACGAGACACTAATTAATGAAAGAAAGACTTCCGAAAATTCTAGCTATTCAAGTTTCATTAATATTTAGTTATGTTAAAAAAATACACTGTTCTTTCTATCTAATTATTCATTCAACACGGTGCAGAGGCACAGAAAATCGATAGCAGGATTAGTTTCACAAGATCTGTTTTTATTAAAGATCTTTTGATGAAGTTTCAAAGGAAGCAGTTTGTTAATGTTACTGACTTCCATGTCCCTGTGTGACTCTGTTTCCGATTTCTCGTTATTTAAAGTAAAGTTTACTGAAAGTTATCAGAAAATCAGACAGGTTTTTAAACTCGGAACAATGGCGAAATAATAAAAGTTCACTGTGCATCAAAGTGTGTTTGGATTTTATTTTTATTTAAATATTTATTTAAATTTCTCTCTTCTTCTTTTTTTTTGTTTATAAAATCAGAAATCACGTGAACTTTTGTTACAAAACAAAAAACAATTCTGTAATTCCTGGATTTCTTTTTAACAAATAATTGAATAGTTCTCACGATCCTTTACATATTAGTTTAACAAACTTTTGTTATCTTTGAAAATAATGAAATAATAAATATAGTAATGATAAATAAAAATGCCAAAACAGAGTTTGATTGTTTGAATTTCGCGCTAAGCTGCACGAGGGCTATCTGCGCTAGCCGTCCCTGATTTAGCAGTGTAAGACTAGAGGGAAGGCAGCTAGTCATCACCACCCACCGCAAACTCTTGGGCTATTATTTTACCAACGAATAGTGGTATTGACCGTCACATTATAACGCCCCCACGGTTGAAAGAGCGAGCATGTTCGGTGGGACGGGGATTCGAACCCGCGACCCTCGGATTGCGAGTCAAGCGCCCTAACCACCTGCCCACAGAGTTTGAAGGAACTGAAAGAATCATAAAATTAATTATTGAAAAGCTAAGATGAATTCAAAATTTATTTTGTTACCTAATAGAAAAAAACAACAACAAAACAACAAAACAACAAAAAACTCCAAACAGAAAAATATATTAAAGATAAATATTTTACAATTTTCACGTTCTGCCACCTGGTATCAGACTTTGTAATCTCAAATAAGAAATTTAATAAATTGGATTTTGATTGTCTTCTACAAGTTAACAGCATATTAATATGGAAATTAAGCTAATTATCAAACGAAGCTATCGTCTAATTATTATGGATGTTTACAATGAAAGATAATTTGTTGAATGTGAAATGTAACACATATTGTTAGTTAGCTTACAGTTACAGTCTTCAGGCTCTTCAGTCAAACAAATTACAGGCAACAAGCAGCCACTGTGATAAGGTTTTTAAAGCTAGTTTTATATAATGAAGTACTTAGCTAACGAAACGACGTAATGACCAATTAGGCTTAACCAATAACCTTACGATATTCTACGTTTCAGATACCGCAGGGCTTATACAGCGCTTTTAAAATAAATAGCTAAAACGTTCTAATTAATCAACTTCAACTGTCTTATAATGAAACAGTGGACATTCTACTTTATATTTTAAAACCTCACTGTTCTCTGAGCCGAGCGTGGACTGTGATTAGAACGTTGAATTATGGATCTTATGTTCGCGTCCCGTTACCAAAAAAAAAATCGACATCTGCTCTTTGGGGCTGTGTGTGTGTGTGTGTGTGTGTGTTTGTTTGTGTGTGTGTGTTTTGTGTGTGTGTTTGTTTTGTGTGTGTGTTTGTTTGTGTGTGTGTGTTTGTGTGTGTACGGTATAAGAGTGACGGTCAATTCTAACTTCTCGGTCAGAAAAGAGTAGCCCATGAGTTGGCGGTGGGTACTGTTAATTAGCTACTTTCCATATAATCTATAAGCTAAAGTTAGAGACAACTAGCGCAGACATTTTTTTTTAAGTAGCTTTGCCTAAATATCGGAAACAAACAAAACCAGAGTGTATAGTTTATAGGGACGTGTGAAGAGAACTTACTTGTAAATTCAGTTTCCCAATAGAACACGTTTGTCTCAACTCAAGTGATTTTCAAATAAATTATGGTTTAAACTTGGATTGCTCTCTCTCTTTTGGGAGTTGTCACGTGAGTTAGATTCAAGACGTATTCGGCTTTCTTTGTATAGAAAGTTTTACACATTGCGTAGTTCTCAGCTTATAGTCTAGTTGATTTTCTAACTTCTGTTATTAAATCAGTTGCTGTGATATTTAGTCCACAAATCGCTTACTTGTGGCTTAACGTCATTCACGAGAAGCGTTTAAACCACAAGTATCGACCACAAACTTCTTATTTCGATATCAGCCACTATAGAAGACTCCCCCCCACCCCCGATACTGAAACATCCAACTCTGAGATAGAAAGTTGTATAAAATAGACATTAAGCGAAACATCTGTTTTCACCTTTTTAATCTACATGTTTAGGCTCAAGTTAATTTTCATGATTCTGATTGATTACTAACTTCAGCAAGGGAGTCCAAGCATTCACAGTATCATCGCTACATTACCACACTTGGACCCTTTTGTGGGGCTACTTTACCCCACTTTGACCCCCTTGTGGGGCTACATTACAACACTTGGACCCTCTTGTGGGGCTACTTTGCCACACTTGGACCCCCTTGTGGGGCTACTTTACCCCACTTTGACCCCCTTGTGGGGCTACATTACCATACTTGGACCCTCTTGTGGGGCTACTTTACCCCACTTTGACCCCCTTGTGGGGGCTACATTACAACACTTGGACCCTCTTGTGGGGCTACTTTACCACACTTGGACCCTCTTGTGGGGCTACTTTACCACACTTGGACTCTCTTGTGGGGCTACTTTACCACACTTGGACCCTCTTGTGGGGCTACTTTACTACCCTTGTACTTCTTTGAGGCTACATTACCACACTTGCATCTCTTTGAGGGGGCTACTTTACCACACACACTTGCACCTCTTTGTGGGGCTACTTTACCACACACACTTGCACCTCTTTGTGGGGCTACTTTACCACACACACTTACACCTCTTTGAGGGTGGTACTTTAATCACATTGTAACTTCTGTAGAACAAGTTCATGAATTATAATTTTTATTTTGAATATTTCTCACTTTACTGTTTTGACTGTTCTTCGTTGCAGTTCTTTCCGGTAGTTGTTATTGCATCTGACTGTTAACTGTTAATGAAGATATTTCCTTGACCTTTCGTTAACAGATTAACTGTATCAAATCATTTTGTCTAACGCGAAAATTATGTTAATCAGGTATCCATATAAATATATATAATTCACTTACGTTTTTAAATACGAAATGTTAAAATTGTTTTCATAGTTTTTACCTGACTTACACGTCGGTTTTATTTAACG
>NW_013679579.1:4627-7783 GCF_000517525.1 Limulus polyphemus
CCTCTAGTCTTACACTGCTAAATTATGGACGGCTAGCGCAGATAGCCCTCGTGTAGTTTTGTGCGAAATTAAAAAAACAACAACAATTCTAACCACCTAGTGGTGAAGCCTAAAATATAAATTAAGACTCTTGAATTTATATGTCATCTTAGAAGTTCATAAACTGTACATTATGTCAAACTTTGTGAGAAATAATCTACCCAGTGATGTTATTTACATATAATATATTTACCACTGTACAGTATTATTAGAGGTATTCGTTTGGAACATTAAATTTTACTTAGTTTATGTTGTTAACTTTACCTAGGAGATTGGCTAAAACTGGCACAGTTGTGATTCCATCAACTTAGTCATAAATATTAATATTGAATAAAAATGAGATTCCCTGGTGGCAGATTATAATAATATTTTTGAAATCTCAGCCTATGCGATCCATTACGAAAAGCAATGATTTGTAAAACTGCCTTTAAATTTTAAGACCGAAGATACATTGATGATATTTTTTATTTAATCTCGACACGTTATTCATTGTTTACTGTAAAATCGAGTGAGTTACAATCTGTTTCGGATCCACAAAACATAACGTAACATAAAACCTAAAGATAGACCCATCTAGTACGTCCTATCCACTAAACTTAAAAAAAAACAACCACTAAAAGCTAACCCTTTTTATTCAAATATTTATCAAACCCTCCGTTAAACTTCCTTAAATTAAATGTTTATCACATCTGAAGGAATCCTATTCCAAAGGTAACAAATAGCAGATGGTTTCTACCTTGTTGAAATATATATTTTTATCTCCGAGTCTTACCGTTATCACCAGAAGAAGAGAAAAATACATCAACATTATCAATTCCTCTAACAATCTTAAACATCTCAATCACGTCCCCTCTAACTCTTCTATTTCAAAGAGAAAACAACTTAACCTGTCATTGTATGACAACTTTTCCCTCCCAAATATCCTCCTCTAGCCCTAGTTCAATATCCTCCCTAAGGTATCAGTATCCTCCCTAAAGTAACGAGCCCAAGACTGAACACAATATTCCTAATGTGGCCTAACCAGTGACCTATACAATGAAATTATAACCTCTTTAGACTCGTATTCAATATTTTTGTAGATGGAACCTAAAAATCCTATATGCCTTACCACTAGCAACAGCACGTTGCTGATGAACCAGAATTCCAAGATCTTCCAAAGCACTGTTAAGGTTATTCCAATCAAAATTATACTTATAATTTAAATCTTGTTACCCCACGTTCATTAACTTGCATTTTATTATAATTAAAAGTCAACTGTCTTTTATTTTCCCAACTCACTAAATGATCGAAATCCTTTTGTAAAGCATCCCCCTTCTCCTCACAGTCAACAATACTCAAGATTTTGATATCACCACCAAATGTTAGTAGCTTATTAACAATACCTTCGTTTATGTAAATTAAGAAAGTCCTAACACTTGCAACATTAATCCATTTACAACAACCCACTATTTTATACCACCCAGCCACCTTTCTATCCAACTTATCCCCGACACCTATAGATGTCGTTTTAAACAATCCTTGTATGTGGCACATCGTCAAGAGCTTTCTACAAATCCAGCTACACTAAATCTACATCCTTATCCTCTTCTACAACCTACCATCAACTGATTACAACCTGTTTAATAGCCATAGAACCTACCATTAACCAAGTTACAACCTGTTTAATAGCCACAGAACCTACCATTAACCAAGTTACAACCTGTTTAATAGCCACAGAACCTACCATTAACTGAGTTACAACCTGTTTAATAGCCACAGAACCTACCATTAACTGAGTTACAACCTGTTTAATAGCCACAGAACCTACCATTAACTGAGTTACAACCTGTTTAATAGCCAAAGAACCTACCATTAACCGAGTTACAACCTGTTTAATAGCCACAGAACCTACCATCAACTGAGTTACAACCTGTTTAATAGCCACAGAACCTACCATTAACCAAGTTACAACCTGTTTAATAGCCACAGAACCTACCATCAACTGAGTTACAACCTCTTTAATAGCCAAAGAACCTACCATCAACTGAGTTACAACCTCTTTAATAGCCACAGAACCTACCATTAACCGAATTACAACCTATTTAATAGCCACAGAACCTACCATTAACCGAGTTACAACCTGTTTAATAGCCACAGAACCTACCATCAACTGAGTTACAACCTCTTTAATAGCCAAAGAACCTACCATCAACTGAGTTACAACCTGTTTAATAGCCACAGAACCTACCATTAACTGAGTTACAACCTGTTTAATAGCCACATAACCTACCATTAACCGAGTTACAATCTGTTTAATAGCCAAAGAACCTAGCATTAACTGAGTTACAACCTGTATAATAGCCACAGAACCTACCATCAACCGAGTTACAACCTGTTTAATAGCCACAGAACCTACCATTAACCGAGTTACAACTTGTTTAATAGCCAAAGAACCTACCATTAACCGAGTTCTGAAAGAAAATTACTTCCAAAATAAACAATCTGGTGTATAAGATAACATGCAACAATTTTCGCCACCTATTTTACATCTCCGAGATGCACTTGCTTCGAACGTGACACGAGTTTCTAATATCCGAATGAAACTTTTTTCCGCCTGATGAATTGCAGTTGATATTTAGATGATTAGTATTGGAAATGGGCTGTCTTGATCTCGAGAGAGTGACGTATGATAATATTTTGCGAGGTGGCACTGTTTAATGATTTCTTGTCTGGTTTAGTTACGGCAGGTACTGTTTGGAAACGTAACACAATTTTTAAATACGATCATGGGTTACTGAACTGGAAAGTATTCTACAAAATCAAGTAAGAAATATCTCTTCATTGGTGTGCAACTTTTTGTCCTTACGTTTCACGTCATGAAATAAACTTAGCTATCCCAAATATAAACCTAGTTGAACCTTTATGCCCCGGTACTTTATACACTGGCTCGAAGGGGGTTACATAAGTTTAGCTGAACCTTTATGCCCCGGTACTTTATACACTGGCTCGAAGGGGGTTACATAAGTTTAGCTGAACCTTTATGCCCCGGTACTTTATACATTGGCTCGAAGGGGGTTACATAAGTTTAGCTGAACCTTTATGCCCCGGTACTTTATACATTGGCTCGGAGGGGGTTAC
>NW_013679580.1:0-2118 GCF_000517525.1 Limulus polyphemus
TTACTCTGACAGAAGTGTTCCAACTACTTCTTTACTGTGACAGTAGTGTTCCAACTACATCTTTACTCTGACAGAAGTGTTCCAACTACTTCTTTACTGTGACAGTAGTGTTCCAACTACATCTTTACTGTGACAGAAGTGTTCCAACTACATCTTTACTCTGACAGTACATTTCTCTTAAACATAGTATTTGATATAATATAAAAACAGTATAAAATATGCAAGTGATCAGTAAATATGTTTTCTTTACTGTACATAAATAGCTGTAGAAATATTAATAACAAATATGATATTTAACCACTTCCTAAAACAATAAAATATTATTTTGTATAGTAATCAAAATATTTATTTAGTAACTATTATGCTCAGTAGATGGCGAACAAAATTGTTTATGGAAGAACGACTGTAGTAAAACTGTTCCTCATGAAATGAAACTATTTCGAACAAAGTTAATGCCTGATTTGAAGAAATGAACCACAAGGTGGTTACGTTTCGACCATATAAATGATATGTATTCTTTATTTTGTTGGTCTCTAGTCAACTGTAACTGTTGTATAGAAAACCTTCCTCATGCGATGGTACACTCCAGCTTATTTACCACTTCCGCCCTGTGTTTGTAGAGTATGTAAGTTACTCACCTGTGTTTGTAGAGTATGTAAGTTACTCACCTGTATTTGTACAGTATGTAAGTTACTCGCCTGTATTTGTACAGTATGTAAGTTACTCACTTGTGTTTGTAGAGTATGTAAGTTACTCACCTGTGTTTATACAGTATGTAAGTTACTCACCTGTGTTTATATAGTATGTAAGTTACTCACCTGTGTTTGTAGAGTATGTAAGTTACTCACCTGTATTTGTACAGTATGTAAGTTACTCGCCTGTATTTGTACAGTATGTAAGTTACTCACCTGTGTTTGTAGAGTATGTAAGTTACTCACCTGTGTTTGTACAGTATGTAAGTTACTTACCTGTGTTTGTACAGTATGTAAGTTAATCACGTGTTAGTAGAGTATGTAAGTTACTCACCTGTGTTTGTACAGTATGTAAGTTACTCACCTGTGTTTGTACAGTATGTAAGTTACTCACCTGTGTTTGTACAGTATGTAAGTTACTCACTTGTGTTTGTACAGTATGTAAGTTACTCACCTGTGTTTGTACAGTATGTAAGCTACTCACTTGTGTTTGTACAGTATGTAAGTTACTCACCTGTGTTTGTACATCATGTAAGTTCTCCTACCTGTGACCTCTTGATTTTCTGTACACTGACGTAATGTAAAGCAGCCAATAACAGACAAGATGTATCCAATCACGTGATCTGCGGATCTTTGGCTGTCGTCATAGTTACTGAAGCTAGTGAATGGTTTGGTGATGAGAGAGACACCTGCCAAGGTGATGACGACAGTTAGGACATTAAACAATTCGATACGACGTTTCAGAAAGAAACGTTCTAAAATGATGACGACAGCTGGGGCGCTGAACACGATTGTCATACAATCTACTAAAGGAATCTGGCGATGAGCGTAGTAACTTGAATTTGTACCAATTACACGAGTGACGATGTGGATAATTAGATACTTCAGTTTGCTGATAGCTCCCAAAACTGGTCCAGGGGTTTGAATAATCATAACAGAGAAAACAGCTGTTTGAAACAGGTTCGAATAAAGAGCAGTTGTAGAGGGTTCATACAGGGTAAAAGTCTGGCAGACATGCCACACGTGACGAAACAAGTCCTAGTGCCTAGTCCTGGGCAGCGGAGAAACTTTCTCCAGCATATCTTTACTTGCCAGAGAAGGTGTGAACTTTAATGTTGTTCCACAAGTCTCTCTCGTTCTTGTAGTTTGGATCTCCATACGTGAAATATAGAGATAACAATATAAATATGTGAACTGATATATTAGATTTGACCTTTCAATAAAAACATTATGTTTTAGATAAATGTCACGAGTTTACTATAACTTGGGAAGATGAAGTTTGATACAATGGTAATACTCTAAATATATACACCTGGAAAAAAGTTAAGCACCCCCAAATATTTTTCAGGATTGCTTATTGAAAATAAGGTTTAATTTTCATGATGATGAGCAATGTTCATAATTTCAAACATAATTAAAAGGATGT
>NW_013679580.1:3118-7846 GCF_000517525.1 Limulus polyphemus
GTCACAAGAACGTCGAATCTGAATCACTTGAAAAAAACACGGGGGTGCTTAACTTTTTTCCAGGTGTATATATTAAGGAAACATTTATAGAAAAATTAAATGGTTATTATTTTATCTTATTTAAGCCTAAACAATAAAGATTCCCTAAATAATGTAGAGGCGCTCTTCTTTACGCAGGCAGTTAACGAAAGTATTTTTGGAGTAAAAAAAAAACAACATTTCGATTGATTGTATGCCTTCTAATTCTGTTTCAAATTCGATGACGAGGAACCCACTTTGAGACTAATAATGGTTGGAGACGGCTTGAAGAGAAACTTTAATATAACAGCAAATGTACAACGTTTCGACAAGGTTTTGTCATCATCAAACTTATAATCCTGTATATAAAAGAAATTCCTGCCATCAAAGTTGTCCACATTTAACCAAATTTCAGTTACATCCTTTATATCAAAATTCTCCATTCCAACAAGGGCTCAAAAGTCATTTATTTAATTTCTTATACTTCTAGCATTGGGACAGTAACAATTTTTCTTATCATCTGCAACAGCCATTTCTACAGTTCGTTCTATTTGTAAATAGCCTCTACCCAACTTAGAACGTCCTCCAATTTATCCTTTCTTAACATTAATAACTCAGTAGTCAATAATGTTATTAACATTAACATCTCAACTGTCAGTAATGTTATTAACAATAATTGGACTGTCAACAACTCAACTGTTTAGAATGTTATTAACATTACACCTCAACTGTCAGTAATATTATTACTTTTAACAATTCAACTGTCAGTAATGTAATTATCGTTAACAACTAGATTGTTATAACAATGTAAAGTAACAAAGACACAACAAAACCGATAAGAAAATAGTAAATATTTGGATTTATATATATATAAAAATGGTAGCTTACTTTACGATAAACACGTGTTTCATGTAAAACAATACTGAAAAAACTCGTGAAAGTTCCTAACAACCAGTTGCTAGTGTAACTGTAAGAGTAACATAATGTTAAACTACCCCTACATAAAAACGAGGGAATTAGGCAAGATCACGTGGAACTTTCGTTCATCCAAGTATGTTGCTTCGAGAGTTTGGCTAATTACAACAGAATAGTGTGCTTTCGGAGAAACAGGATTAACAAAATTTTATGTAACACTTGTAGAAGCATTACACACGTAATATACATGCTACTGTAGTGTGTCTACATAGATAAACTTGTAGAATGTTAACACACGTGATATACATGCTACTGTAGTAAGTCTACATAGATAAACTTGTAGAAAGTTAACACACGTCATATTCATGCTACTGTAGTGTGTCTACATAGATAAACTTGTAGAAAGTTAACACACGTGATATACATGCTACTGTAGTGTGTCTACATAGATAAACTTGTAGAAAGTTAACACACGTGATAGACATGCTACTGTAGTATGTCTACATAGATAAACTTGTAGAAAGTTAACACACGTGATATACATGCTACTGTAGTATGTCTACATAGATAAACTTGTAGAAAGTTAACACACGTGATATACATGCTACTGTAGTGTGTCTACAGAGAGTGTAATGTTCTAATCTAGATGCCCCAAGAGTGTAATGTTCTAATCTAGATGACCCAAGAGTGTAATGTTCTAATCTAGATGACCCAAGAGTGTAATGTTCTAATCTAGATGACCTAAGAGTGTAATGTTCTAATCTAGATGACCCAAGAGTGTAATGTTCTAATCTAGATGACCTATCTATATTTTCTTGTTTCGATATCTTTGCAAGTGACATTTCTGAAACCTGATAACGCCATTAATACTTTTATTCACTCATTTATATCTTGCCGTTCATGAAAGACTAGCTTTGCTTGTTTGTCTACACACTTCTTTCTTTACTGGTCCATTTACACCAGTACTGGAGGCTACTGTCGTCTGTTTCTCCATCAGTGTTCTTACACAGGAAAGTTGGTGAATAAAGACTACATTTGTTTTCTTCTTGCCTTTGTATAAGAACTTTATTAGCTCAAATTTTCCGATTAAGTCGTCAACCACTAACTAATGAGTTGAGTATTGAATGATAAAAATTACCTTGAACATTTCTTTTCACGATTGATGGATAAAAATATTTATTGATTTATGCAACCATACATAAATATAGAAACACTTCTTGAAGGACTAAATAGACCCAGAAATAAACAATATATAGAATATAATAGAATTACATTCTACACAATGGGCTATCTGTGCTCTGCCCACCACGGTTTCTAGCGTTGTAAGTCCGCAGACATACAGCTGTGCTACTGAGAAAGAGATACCTGGAAAATTAGATAATTCCAATAAAGATAGCTAATTACTTTTGTTTCTCTGTTGTAATACAACACGTATAAACGGAATATATAAATTACCATGAAATAAGTTATATTGTATACAATGTTGATATAGCCCGAACATCCTCGAGTTAATGGAAAACATCAAGAAAAGAATGTCTGTTTTATTTATTATTATACTTTGATGCTTCAGGTAAATTAATAATTTTTTAATATCCTTCACCGTGGTTAAGTTTGATACGAATTATATTTGGTTAAAGTCTGTTTAATTTGTGATTATAATTTAACATAATATTCTGTTTATTAAATCCCAACACCATACAGGAAATTAAATCTATAAGTATTTCACTCGATCTCAAACATGAAATTATGATCAAAAACATAAGCTTAGCTATTTAAACATAACCTTAGCTATTTTCCCATTAGTAACTTAAGACGAATTTTGAAGTAAATAATCATCAGATGTGACATCGTCCATCTTCTGTAATTTCTCCTGGATGTAAGTCTCTGCCTTCCACTTCTTCCAACTGATTAAACCAACACTTGTACAGACAAGAACTGACCCCACTACACTGGTCCACTGTATCTTCTCCTTCAGTAAGAATGATTGGTAGATAAACGCTATGACTATGTCAGTGGTCCTAGCGATGGACACTGGTCCAGCTTTCTCTATCTTTAGTGCAGTAATTACAAACAACTGAGTAAGTGTTGCCAGGACACTCGACATAACAATGACCCAACCATCCTTACCACAATCATGTAGACTCCAGTCATTGGAGATCGTTAAGATAACAGGGTTTACAATAACGGTTAATAGGGGCAAACCAAAGCTGACCACTGAAGGTCCAGTAAACTTCATTAACTGTACGGTGACGTAATATACTGCTAATGTAAAGCAGGCAATAACAGACAAGATGTATCCAATCACGTGATCTGCGGATCTTTGGCTGTCGTCATAGTTACTGAAGCTAGTGAATGGTTTGGTGATGAGAGAGACACCTGCCAAGGTGATGACGACAGTTAGGACATTAAACAATTCGATACGACGTTTCAGAAAGAAACGTTCTAAAATGATGATGACAGCTGGGGTACTGAACACGATTGTCATACAATCTACTAAAGGAATATAGCGAAGAGCGTAGTATGTTGTATTTGTTCCAATTACACCAGTGACGATGTGGATAATTAGATACTTCAGTTCACTGATATCTTCCAAAACTGGTCCAGGGGTTTGAATAATCATAACAGAGAAAACAGTTGTTTGAAACAGACTCGAATAAAACAGCAGTTGTAGAGGGTTCATACAGGGTAAAAGTTTAAAACACGTGCCGCACGTGACGTTACAAACACCCGAAATAAGAGCTAAAATAATTCCTAGTCCTGGGCAGCCGCGAAACTTTCTCCAGTATATTTTTACTTTACTACTTGCCAGAGAAGGTGAGGACTTTAATGTTGTTCTTGTACTAGAGATCTCCATATCTGTAATATAGAAATAACAATATAAAGATGTGAATTGTTATATTAGATTTAACTTTAGAATAAAAACTTGTTTATCAAAACATTATGTTTTAATTAGATACCACAAGTTTACAGTATCAGAAATAAACTATAACATGGGTGTTCATGATCGTAAGGTTTCATAAAATGGTAACACCAGAAATATGTTAATTTAGAAAGTGATTTATTTAAAAATGATTGGAGTCTAATCCTCACGCCAGGTGGTGTTTAGATAGTCTCTAAAAGAACTATATTATAATAATATTTAGTCCTTGAGAAAAATGTTCACTTGTAATGTGTTTGTTTTATGGATATTACATAACAATGTAAATTCGTGCGATGCGTAAGAAGCATATTTATACTTATCACAAGAGTAACATTTTATGAAAACTGAATTGTTCGTATTATAGCTATTAAATATAAAAATATTTGTAAAATATCTACGTACTACAACCATATATATCTACGTACTACAACCATATATATCTACGTACTACAACCATATATATCTTTGTACTACAACCATATATATCTACGTACTACAACCATATATATCTACGTACTACAACCATATATATCTACGTACTACAACCATATATATCTACGTACTACAACCATATATATCTTTGTACTACAACCATATATATCTTTGTACTACAATCATATATATCTTTGTACTACAACCATATATATCTACGTACTACAACCATATATATCTTTGTACTACAACCATATGTATCTACGTACTACAACCATATATATCTTTGTACTACAACCATATATATCTACGTACTACAACCATATGTATCTACGTACTACAACCATATATATCTACGTACTACAACCATATATATCTTTGTACTACAACCATATGTATCTACGTACTACAACCATATATATCTTTGTACTACAACCATATGT
>NW_013679581.1:0-1331 GCF_000517525.1 Limulus polyphemus
CTTGTTTCTTCTTATTGAAAGTACACAGTATTTTTAAATCTCGCCTATCAATAACAAGCCACAAGATTTAACGATTATGTGTACTGTCAATAAGAATACACGAGATTTAACGATGCTGTGTATTATCAATAAGACGACCCATAAGATTTAACGATACTGTGTACTTGTTATTGATAGTGTACAGTATCGTTAAATCTTGTGTCTTCTTATTGACAGTACACAGTAGTGTTAAATCTGTACTGTCAATAAGAAGACACAAGATTTAACAATACTATGTACTGTCGATAAGAAGACACAAGATTTAACGATACTGTGTACTATCAATAACAATCCACAAGATTTAACGAAACTGTGTACTGTCAATAAGAAGACAAAAGATTTAACACTACTGTGTACTGTCAATAAGAATACACAATATTTAACGATACTGTGTACTATGAATAACAAGCCACAAGATTTAACGATACTGTGTACTATCAATAACAAGCCACAAGATTTAACGATTATGTGTACTGTTAATAAGAAGACACAAGATTTAACAATACTCTGTACTGTCAATAAAAATACACATGATTTAACAAAACTGTGTACTGCCAATAAAAAGACACAAGATTTAACAATACTATGCATTGTCGATAAAAAGACAAAAGATTTAACAATAATGTATACTATCAATAAGAAGACACAGGATTTAACAATACTGTGTATTATCAATAACAACACACAAGATTTAACAATACTGTGTAATGTCAATAAGAAGACACAAGATTTAACAATAGTGTGTACTGTCAATAAGAAGACAAAAGATTAAACATATTGTGTACTGACGATAAGAAGACACAGGATTTAACAATACTGTGTACTGTCAATAATAAAACACAAGATTTAGAAATACTGTGTACTGTCAATAAGAAGACACAAGGTTTAACAATACTATGTACTATAAATAAGAAGACAAGATTTAACGATACTGTGTACTCTCAGTAATAAAACACATGATTTAGAAATACTGTGTACTGTCAATAAGAAGACATAAGATTTAACAATACTATGTACTGTAAATAAGAAGACAAGATTTAACGATACTGTGTACTATCACTAACAAGCCACAAGATTTAACGATACTGTGTACTGTCAATAAGAAGACAAAAGATGGAACAATACTGTGTACTGTCAATAACAAGCCATAACAGTATTGTTAAATATTTTGTATTCTTATTAGCAGTACACAGTATTGTTAAATCATGTGTCTTCTTATTGACAGTACACAGTATTGTTAAATCTTGTGTCTTGTTAATGACAGTAACATAATCGTTAAATCTTGTGACTTG
>NW_013679581.1:1341-6856 GCF_000517525.1 Limulus polyphemus
TACACAGTATCGTTAAATCTTGTGGCTTGTTAGTGATAGTATACAGTATCGTTAAATCTTGTCTTCTTATTGACAGTACACAGTATTGTTAAATCTCGTGTCTTCTTATTGATAGTACCAAGTCTTGTTAAATCTTGTGTTTTCTTATTGACATTACACAGTATTGTTAAATCTTGTGTGTTGTTATTGATAATACACAGTATTGTAAAATCTTGTGTCTTCTTATTGACAGTACACAGTATTGTTCCATCTTTTGTCTTCTTATTGACAGTACACAGTATCGTTAAATCTTGTGGCTTGTTAGTGATAGTACACAGTATCGTTAAATCTTGTCTTCTTATTTATAGTACATAGTATTGTTAAATCTTATGTCTTCTTATTGACAGTACACAGTATTTCTAAATCTTGTGTTTTATTACTGAGAGTACACAGTATCGTTAAATCTTGTCTTCTTATTTAAAGTACATAGTATTGTTAAACCTTGGAAGACATAAGATTTAACAAGACTTGGTACTATCAATAAGAAGACACGAGATTTAACAATACTGTGTACAATCAATAAGAAGACACAAGATTTAACAATACTGTGTACTGTCAATAAGAAGACAAAAAATTAGAAATATTGTGTACTGTCGATAAGAAGACACAGGATTTAACAATACTGTGTACTGTCAATAATAAAACACAAGATTTAGAAATACTGTGTACTGTCAATAAGAAGACAATCAATAAGAATACAAAAGATTTAACAATACTGTGTACTGTCAATAAGAAGACACAAGATTTAACGATATTGTGTACTATCAATAACAAGCCATAAGAATAAACGATACTACGTACTATCAATAACAAGACACATGATTTAACAATACTGTGTACTGCCAATAAGAAGACACAAGATTTAACAATACTATGGACTGTCGATAAGAAGACACAAGATTTGACGATAATGTGTACTATCAATAAGAAGACACACGGTTTAACAATACTGTGTATTATCAATAACAACACACAAGATTTAACAATACTGTGTAATGTCAATATCAAGATTTAACAATACTGTGTACTATCAATAAGAAATCACGAGATTTAACGATACTGTGTATTATCAATAAGAAGACGCGAGATTTAACAATACTATGTACTTTCAATAAGAAGACATAAGATTTAACAATCCTATGTACTATCATAAGAAGACACAAGATTTAACGATACTGTGTACTATCAATATGAAGACACAAGATTTAACGATACTGTGTACTATCAATAACAAGCCATAAGAATAAACGATACTCTGTACTCTCAATAACAAGCCACAAGATTTAACGATTATGTGTACTGTCAATAAGAAGACACAAGATTTAACTATACTGTGTACTGTGTACTGTCAATAAGAAGACAAAAGATGGAACAATACTGTGTATTGTCAATAAGAAGACACAAGATTTAACAATACTGTGTACTGTCAATAAGAAGACACAAGATTTAACAATACTGTGTACTGTCAATAAAAAGACAAAAGATTTAACAATACTCTGTACTGTCGATAAGAAGACACAAGATTTAACGATACTGTGTACTATCACTAAATATCCACAAGATTTAACGAAACTGTGTACTGTCAATATGAAGACACAATAGTTAACAATACTGTGTATTGTCAATAAGAAGACACAAGATTTAACAATACTGTGTACTGTCAATAAGAAGACAAAAGATTTAACGATACTGTGTACAATCAATAACAAGCCACAATATTTAACGATACTGTGTACTGTCAATATGAAGACACAATAGTTAACAATACTGTGTACTGTCAATAAGAAGACACAAGATTTCACGATACAGTGTACTATCAATAATAAGCCACAAGATTTAACGTTACTGTGCACTATCAATAACAAGCCACAAGATTTAACAATACTGTGTACTGTCGATGAGAAGACACAAGATTTAACGATACTGTGTACTATCATAAGAAGACGCAAGATTTAACAATACTGTGTATTTTCAATAAGAAGACATAAGATTTAAAAATCCTATGTACTATCATAAGAAGACACAAGATTTAACGATACTGTGTACTATTAATAAGAAGACACAAGATTTAACGATACTGTAAACTATCAACAACAAGCCATAAGATTTGACGATACTGTGTACTATCAACAACAAGCCACAAGATTTAACGATACTGTGTACTGTCAATAAGAAGACACAAGATTTAACAATACTGTGTACTGTCGATAAGAAGACACAAGATTTAACGATACTGTGTACTATCACTAAATATCCACAAGATCTAACGAAACTGTGTACTGTCAATAAGAAGACAAAAGATTTAACACTACTGTGTACTGTCAATAAGAAGACACAAGAGATAACGATACTGTATACTATCAATAACAAGACACAAGATTCAACAATAATGTGTACTTGCGATAAGAAGACTCAAGATTTAACAATACTGTGTACTATCAATAAGAAGACACAAGATTTAACAATACTGTGTACTGTCGATAAGAAGACACAAGATTTAACGATACTGTGTACTATCAATAACAAGCCATAAGATTTAACGATACTTTGAACAATCAATAACAAGCCAAAAGATTTAACGATTATGTGTACTGTCAATATGAAGACACGAGATTTAACGATGCTGTGTATTATCAATAAGAAGACGCAAAATTTAAAAATACTGTGTACTTTCAATAAGAAGACACAAGATTTAACAATCCTATGTACTATCATAAGAAGACACAAGATTTAACGATACTGTGTACTATCAATAACAAGACACAACATTCAACAATAATGTGTACCTGCGATAAGAAGACACAATATTTAACAATACTGCGTACTATCAATAAGAAGACACAAGATTTAACGATACTGTGTACTATCAACAACAAGCCATAGGATTTAACGATACTGTGTACTGTCAATAACAAGCCACAAGATTTAACGATACTGTGTAATATCAATAAGAAGACACAAGATTTAACAATACTGTGTACTGTCTATAAGAAGACACAAGATTTAGCGATACTGTGTACTATCACTAACAATCCACGATATATAACGAAACTGTGTACTGTCAATAAGTATACAAAAGATTTAACAAAACTGTGTACTGTCAATAAGAAGACACAAGAATTAACCATTCTGTGTACTATCAATAACAAGCCATAAGATTTAACGATACTGTGTACTATCAATAACAAACCACAAGATTTAACGATTATGTGTACTGTCATTAAGAAGACAAAGATTTAACAATACTGTGTACTGTCAATAAGAAGACACATGATTTAAAAATACTGTGTACTGCTAAAAAGAAGACACAAGATTTAACAATACTGTGTACTGCTAATAAGAAGACACGAGATTTAACAATACTGTGTATTATCAATAACAACACACAAGATTTAACAATACTGTGTAATGTCAATAAGAAGACCAGTATCGTTAAATCTTGTGGCTTGTTAGTTATAGTACACAGTATCGTTAAATCTTGTCTTCTTATTTATAGTACATAGTATTGTAAATCTTGTGTCTTCTTATTGACAGTACACATTATTTTTAAATCTTGTGTTTTATTATTGACAGTTCACAGTATTGTTAAATCCTGTGTCTTCTTATCGTCAGTACACAATATGTTTAATCTTTTGTCTTCTTATTGACAGTACACACTATTGTTAAATCTTGTGTCTTCTTATTGACATTACACAGTATGGTTATATCTTGTGTGTTGTTATTGATAATACACAGTATTGTTAAATCCTGTGTCTTCTTATTGATAGTATACATTATCGTTAAATCTTTTGTCTTTTTATCGACAGTGCATAGTATTGTTAAATCTTGTGTCTTTTTATTGGCAGTACACAGTATTGTTAAATCATGTGTATTTTTATTGACAGTACAGAGTATTGTTAAATCTTGTGTCTTCTTATTAACAGTACACATAATCGTTAAATCTTGTGGCTTGTTATTGATAGTACACAGTATCGTTAAATCTTGTGGCTTGTTATTCATAGTACACAGTATCGTTAAATATTGTGTCTTCTTATTGACAGTACACAGTAGTGTTAAATCTTTTGTCTTCTTATCGCAAGTACACATTATTGTTGAATCTTGTGTCTTGTTATTGATAAAGACACAAGATTTAACAATCCTATGTACTATCATAAGAAGACACAAGATTTAACGATACTGTGTACCTTATTGACAGTACACAGTATTGTTAATCCTGTGTCTTCTTATTGATAGTACACAGTATCGTTAAATCTCTTGTCTTCTTATTGATAGTACACACTATTGTTAAATCTTGTGTCTTTTTATCGACAGTACCCAGTATTGTTAAATCTTGTGTCTTTTTATTGGCATTACACAGTATTGTTAAATCTTGTGTCTTCTTATTGACAGTACACAGTATTGTTAAATCTTGTGTCTTCTTATTGACAGTACACAGTATTGTTAAATCTTGTCGCTTGTTATTGATAGTACACAGTATCGTTAAATATTATGTCTTGTTATTGATAGTACACAGTATCGTTAAATCTTGTGTCTTCTTATTGACAGTACACAGTATTGTTAAATCTTGTGTCTTCTTATTGACAGTACACGGTATCGTTAAATCTTGTAGCTTTTTAGTGATAGTACACAGTATCGTTAAATCTTGTCTTGTTATTGATAGTACATAGTATAGTTAAATCTTGTGTCTTCTTATTGACATTACACAGTATTGTTAAATCTTGTGTGTTGTTATTGATAACACATAGTATCGTTAAATCTTTGTCTTGTTATTGACAGTACACAGTATTGTTAAATCCTGTGTCTTCTTATCGACAGTACACAATATTGTTAAATCTTTTGTCTTCTTATTGACAGTACACAGTATTGATAAATCTTGTCTTCTTATTGACATTACACAGTATTGTTCCATCTTCTATCTTATTGACAGTACACAGTATCGTTAAATCTTGTGGCTTGTTAGTGATCGTACACAGTATCGTTAAATCTTGTGGCTTGTTAGTGATCGTACACAGTATCGTTAAATCTTGTCTTCTTATTTATAGTACATAGTATTGTTAAATCCTGTGTCTTCTTATTGACAGTACACTGTAATTTTAAATCTTGTGTTTTATTATTGACAGTACACAGTATTGTTAAAAATTGTGTCTTCTTATTGATAGTACACAGTATCGATAAATATTGTGTCTTCTTATGGACAGTACACAGTATTGATAAATCTTTTCTTCTTATAAAATATTACACAGTATTGTTCCATGTTGTGTCTTCTTATTGACAGTACACAGTATTGTTAAATCTTGTGTCTTCTTATTGACAGTAAACAGTATCGTTAAATCTTGTGTCTTCTTATTGATAGTACACAGTATTGTTAAACCTTTTGTCTCCTTATTGACAGTACACTTTTTCGTTAAATCTTGTGGATTGTTAGAGATAGTACACAGTATCGTTAAATCTTGTGTCTTCTTATTGATAGTACACA
>NW_013679582.1:0-1326 GCF_000517525.1 Limulus polyphemus
TAAGCCTTGTGACAAGCCACTATTGGGCACAATAGGACCAGTTAAAGCTTGAAGATGGTGTTTTTCTCCGGAGATGGGAAACTACAGATGGGAAATTGACGATATGGCAAACGGTTATACCGAGAAAGTTACGGGAAGTTGTGCTGCGTCAATCCTATGATACTTTAACAGGAGGACATCTCGGAATCAAGAAGACATTGAGTCACATACGACAAAGATTTTACTGGATAGGTATGAGGCGAGATGTGGAAGAATGGTGCAAGACACGCAGTAGATGTAGTGCTACAAGGGGACCCAAGCAACAAGAGTTGCCAGTGAATATGTCAGAGTTTGTGGAAGTGTTATCGGAAAGGATGGGTGATATTTACCATCAAGTTCATTGAAACTTGAAAACGTCTGCTGATTCGATGAAGTTAACTTATGATAAGACATCTACTGAAGTCAGCTTTGTACCTGGAGACAAGGTATGGTTGTATAATCCCAGGAAGACCAAAGGGAAGTCTCCTAAGTTGTCTTCTCCATGGGAAGGCCCATGTTATATAGTGGTTCGTCTCTCAGACGTAACTTTCCGGATAAAATATGGTCGGCGAGGTAAGCCAAAAGTGGTGCATGCCAACAGGCTTTGGCGTTATCAGGGTCCAGGACATTTCAGTTGGGACGAAGTGAACAAAGGAACAAATGACGCTACTGAAGAGGTGTCACCTGAAAAAGCCACTGTCGAAGAAGAAACTCTACTCAGTTTTGAGAAGGGAAACGATAAAGCTCTTGATGAAGTTACTACCACTGATGTGACTGTTACCGATGATAGGACATTTATTGATGAAGCAGATGAACCCCACATGAAGCAGAAGCCAACGAGAAGGAGGCCAGTACGGAAGAAGAAACGTCCCGCAAAGCATCTATAGAATATTCTCCTAGATAATGTACTATTTCTAGTGAAGTATGAGTTAAAGCACCTATAGAATAGTCTACTAGACAATGTGCTATTCCTAGTGAAATATGAGTTAAAGCATCTGTAGAATATTATCCTAGATAATGTACTATTTCTAGTGAAGTATGAGTTAAAGCACCTATAGAATATTCTCCTAGATAATGTACTATTTCTAGTGAAGTATGAGTTAAAGCACCTATAGAATAGTCTACTAGACAATGTGCTATTTCTAGTGAAATATGAGTTAAAGCATCTGTAGAATATTGTCCTAGATAATGTACTATTTCTAACTAAAGTATGAGTTAAAGAAGCTATAGAATATTCTACTAGATAATGTACTATTTCTAACTAAAGTATGAGTTAAAAAAACTATAGAATATTCTACTAGATAATGT
>NW_013679582.1:2246-5375 GCF_000517525.1 Limulus polyphemus
AAGTATGAGTAAAGCATCTATACAATATTCTACTAGATAATGTACTATTTCTAACTAAAGTATGAGTTAAAAAAACTATAGAATATTCTACTAGATAATGTACAATTTCTAGTGAAGTATGAGTAAAGCATCTATACAATATTCTACTAGATAATGTACTATTTCTAACTAAAATATGAGTTAAAGAAGCTATAGAATATTCTCCTAAATAATGTACTATTTCTAAATAAAGTATGAGTTAAAGCACCTATAGAATATTCTACTAAACAATGTGCTATTTCTAGTGAAATATGAGTTAAAGCATATGTAGAATATTCTCCTAGATAATGTACTATTTCTAGTGAAGTATGAGTTAAAGCATCTATAGAATATTGTCCTAGATAATGTACTATTTCTAACTAAAGTATGAGTTAAAGAAGCTATAGAATATTCTACTAGATAATGTACTATTTTAGTTGAAGTATGAGTTAAAAAACTATAGAATATGCTCCTAGATAATGTACTATTTCTAACTAAAGTATGAGTTAAAGAAGCTATAGAATATTCTACTAGATAATGTACTTTTTCTAACTAAAGTATGATTTGAAGAAGCTGTAGAATATTCCACTAGATAATGTACTATTTGTCACTAAAGTGAGAATTAAACAAGCTATGGAATATTCTACTAGATAATGTACTATTTTTAGTTGAAGTATGAGTTAAAGAAACTATAGAATATTCTACTAGACCATGTACTATTTCTCATTAAAGTATGAGTTAAAGAAGCTATAGAATATTCTACTAGATAATGTACTATTTCTAAATAAAGTATGAGTTGAAAAAGCTATAGAATATTATCCTAGATAATTTTCTATTTCTAGTGAAGTATGACTTAAAGAAGCTATAGTATATTCTACTAGATAATGTACTATTTTAGTTGAAGTATGAGTTAAAGAAGCTATAGAATATTCTCATAGATAATGTACTATTTCTAGTGAAGTATGAGTTAAAGAAGCTACAGAATATTCTACTAGATAATGTACTATTTCTAACTAAACTATGAGTTAAATAAGCTATGGAATATTCTACTAGATAATGTACTATTTCTAGTGAAGTATGAGTTAAAGAAGCTATAGAATATTCTACTAGATAATGTACTACTTGTATTCATGAACCAGCTACAGAAGAAAGATAACAACAGCTGGTTTATAGGTCTAGCAATAGGAAATTAAACACTTCAATAGGAAGGGGTTTTCTGCAATGTTGTACTGTGTTACAGTGAAAGCTCACTGTACTGTAAATATTATAAAATTTTAAAATATGTTCTGATCAAAACAAGCTAACTACATATATCGGACTTTTGAAGTTACTTTTATGTGTTAAAAAAAGATGGTTACTCTTTATGAGTCAAAGTTCCAAGATTCTCTCTTGACCTTTAAACCTTTGACTAAATTCTACGAATCGATATTGTGGTCAATTTTTCTTTTTTGTTTTTGTATTTTATAAAATAATTTTTAATTTGACATCACTTTGAAATGATGTTTTTACAGTCGGAAACATTCAGGAACTATTTTTTGTACTAAAAATAAATGTTTTTTTGACACATTTCCCTAAGTGAAAGCATACATATTATAAGATTCCACGTTTTCCTTTTATTCTATTCTCGACGAAAATATTGTATCATTACATTAGAAAATCAAGCCATTAATTACCACATCACGGAAGAAAGTTTAACTTAAGATATCTCTGTTAATAATAAAAAATTCACACTTCAACCTGTTCATGTCGTTTGAGAAAACCAAGACGTTGAAATGCTTTATCACAGAACTGACACCCGTAGGGCGTGCTCTCCGTCGTTCCGATAGTGTAGGTTGTATCAGCGTTTGGGTCAGAAGGTGTGAAGCAACACGAAGGAGAAAGGATGGGAGACTGGCCGTCGGGGGTACTGGGCGATCCCCAAGAAGAAGGGGTTCGAGTTCCATTAGTTAGTTCTGTTTAGAAATACCAGGTTCTCATTAAATTTGCGTAATTACACAACTTTCAACTAATTACAAAATACTCGACAGTATTCCCGGATTAATTGCAATTTCATTTCAAATAATTACAAAACATTTACCAGTATCCACGTATCATTTACAACTTTTCTCCAAATAGTTTCAAAGCACTTGCGCGGGTAAGTTTCAATTCTGTTTTTCATATCTCGCGAAATTTCGAGATTACAAATGCATTAAATGGAATGACAGTTTGACCTATTTGGCTGCTTTTGCTACCACATGATGTAATATATATATATATATTGAAATAAATAACTTCAATACCATTAATTAGATTAATTGTTAATCGGCAATTAAAACCAGAACACTATAATCAATAATTAACTTAATATAAAGTAAGCATCAAAAAACTATTAGTAAAGATTCCAGCGTCAGGCCTAGTTGTCACTATAGCGGATAATGGTTGTGGTAATAGTTTCCAAATACGTTGTGGATATCCCATCTACCAGAAGAACACTGGTGTTAAACTAGCCAGTAATCATGGAAAATCAATTAAGGGTATGGGGTGGAGTTCTTAAACCCACAACGTGTCAACTCCTACTGCCTTTTGCTGGCTAGCTTAACATAAGCGTTTAGATTTCGTCTGGTAAATGGGATATCCCCAACGTATATGAAACTATTACTACAGCCATTATCCGCTATGACTTTAAGGTGACAACTAGGACTGACGCTAGAATCCTTAATAACAGCTTTGTAATGCATATTATATTTACACACAACAATTGCCTTCCGTATGGTATACTTTAACCAGCTACCACTTGGTATAACATATATCACTCATTTACTATATGTTATAATATAAAACAATCAGCTACCACTTTGTATAACTACACCAGTCATGTACTATATGTTATAATATAAATCAATCAGCTACCACTTCGTATAACTACACCAGTCATTTACTGTATGTTATAATATATATATATATCTCAATCAGCTACCACTTGGTATAACATATATCACTCATTTACTATATGTTATAATATAAAACAATCAGCTACCACTTCGTATAACTACACCAGTCATGTACTATATGTTATAATATAAATCAATCAGCTACCACTTCGTATAACTACACCAGTCATTTACTATATAG
>NW_013679582.1:6142-8533 GCF_000517525.1 Limulus polyphemus
AATCAGCTACCACTTCGTATAACTACACCAGTCATTTACTGTATGTTATAATATATATATATCTATCAGCTACCACTTCGTATAACTACACCAGTCATTTACTATATGTTATAATATAAATCAATCAGCTACCACATCGTATAACTACACAAGTCATTTACTGTATGTTATAATATATATATATATCAGTCAGCTACCACATCGTATAACTACACCAGTCATTTACTATATGTTATAATATATATATATATCAGTCAGCTACCACATCGTATAACTACACCAGTCATTTGCTATATGTTATAATATATATATATATCAGTCAGCTACCACATCGTATAACTACACCAGTCATTTGCTATATGTTATAATATATATATATATATATATCATCAGCTACCACATCGTATAACTACACCAGTCATTTACTATATGTTATAATATATATATATATATATCAATCGGCTACCACTTCGTATAACTACACCAGTCATTTACTATATGTTATAATATAAATCAATCAGCTACCACTTCGTATAACTACACCAGTCATTTACTATATAGTATAATATAAATCAATCAGCTACCACTTCGTATAACTACACCAGTCATTTACTATATGTTATAATATATGTATATCTATCAGCCACCACTTGGTATAACATGTATCTATCAGCCACCACTGGGTATAACATGTATCTATCAACTACCCTGTGATAAAGTATTTATTTTTTATAAGTTAAACTATAATAGTTTAAGTGTTAAGCTAACACTTAAACGTAAAGTGCATTTTTCTATTTGAAGTTATCAATCATCAATTTGTTCTGTGTTCTTAAACGTACAAGAATAAAATCTAGAAATTCTAAAACTTTTCTCAATAAGACAGGTTACTATCGTTCTCCTATTTCACCTCAAACAGGTGTACAGAAAATGTTTACTAATACGTGTTTCTAAGAATGAACACTACGCCTAAAACAACTTAAAGAACACTTACTAGCAACGATCTCCATTAAATTCATACTCAGAACCCAAGCTGCACGACTTTGGCTCGAAGTACCTTTAATGTCTAAATATCCTATTACCACGATAACTAGTAAGGAACAAATGTACTTGATACGTACTTGAGAGATAGCTTGAAAAACCTGGGTGGGGCACGAAGTGACACAGCGGTAGCTGATTGGCTACTTTTACGGAACACTTGAGCTTTGTTTGTGCGTGTACGTCCACAAATGAGATGAAATAACAACAGGCTCTACCTCAAGCTATGGTGGTGCTCGGTACTTGAAACCATTAATCATTCCACTAGTTTATACGCATCAGTGACCTCCCCCCCCCCACATTCACTGTGAAAGTTTGTAGGGGAAGCGAAACACGTAAAATTACAGCACGCGCACGAAAGAAACACGTGCTGGCCACAGTGGAAGGTGTAAGAGACAACTAAACACCAGACACGGCCAATTACACCCTCGGTCCCAGGAATTCTCCTCATTACCTGATACCTGGGTTTATGGTACTTGAAAGGAAACTCTTTACTTCTAGGCTACAACACAGTTACTTGAAATGTGTCCGGTGTGTGAATCCGAGGGTTCACGGTTCGCGTTCCGTTTTTGCTGCAAGAAAGAGCTCCGCATTTTGACGTCTAAGGTGCGCTATAAGAGTGACAGTCAAATTCCCTATTAGGTCAGATAACAGTCAGTGGTGGATTTTGTTTACTCTCTGTCTGCCCTATATCTTCTGTTACTCAAAATTAGGGACAATTACACGGACATTCTAAAATAAACAAACCTCTGTATTCGTTCAAACATTTTACGTCATATAAATATTAGAAATTACAATACATAGTGGGTGTGTGGGTGGGTTTCGATATAATCGATTGTATTATTTTCTGATATACTTGGTACAGATTAATAAAGTTTCAAAATATTTCTTTAATGACTATGCAAACTTTGGGCTGTGAAAATATGGTAGAGAAAACCCCCACTGGTTCAGCGGCAAGTCTGCATGCGAAATACGCTAAAAACTGGGTGATGGGCATAGCACAGATAACTCATTGTGTAGCTTTGCGCTTAGCAAGAAACCAAACAACCGTACAGAGAAAAATGAACCGTTAGATCAGTATACAGCTATCGAATGTTACAATCCTGTCCGTTAGATCAGTATACAGCTATCGAATGCTACAAACCTGTCCGTTAGATCAGTATATAGCTATCGAATGTTATAATCCTGTCCGTTAGATCAGTATAGAGCTATCAAATGTTACAAACCTGTCCGTTAGATCAGTATAAAGCTATCGAATGTTACAATCCTGTCCGTTAGATCAGTATTTGTAACATTCGATAGCTGTATACTGATCTAACGGACAGGTTTGTAACATTCGATAGCTGTACCTTGTCC
>NW_013679583.1:0-1158 GCF_000517525.1 Limulus polyphemus
TTTTTTTTAGGTAAATAGAAAAAAGTGCTTTTTTGACGCAAAATTAACAGAAAAATATGGAATAGTGCTTATATGGGCTATATATAGCCTTTCGAATTTTGATGAAAAACTAATTTTTTAGAAAAATGTATAAAAGCGCTTATGTTAAAGGAAAATGAGGTGTGAAATGTCCGATTCTCTTTTTTCTTAAACATCTCATTGAAGAATTTTTAAAACTTTACCGGAAGATATTATATCGCTTCCAAAACGAAGAAAGCGAATTTCTCTTCTCCACAATAAAAGCATAGTAAAAGGTGGACTAAGTTTGCTATGAAACCGTAATAACATTCTTGTTTTAAGATATCGAAAAGATGGGCCAATTCGAGTTGAATATGGACGAGAACAGGGTGAAAACTAACGTTAAGCGATTCCAGGGCGAGTAGAGAGCTAAGAGAATCAGTGTAAATAGTACAATTACTGTACTGCACAGCTTCTACATGATCCAGAGCAAGAGAAATAGCATATAACTCGGCAGTGAACACAGAAACTATAGAGGAGATCCTGCGAGCAACTACCGAGCCACATCAAACCATGGTAGAACCTACAGAGTCACCCGATTTCGAACCATCCGTGAAAATGGGAAGAGAAGAATGGTTCGAAAGATGTTCAGGAAAAAGAAGACGGTACTTCCAATTGGGAGTACCCGCCTTCCCCAGATGACTCAGAGAAAGGTTACAGGATGGGATGGTAATAAGCCATGGTGGAATGAGCTGCTCATTGGGGACAGTAATGTCATCCAATGCCAGACCCAATTCAGCCAGTAACGCCCGGATACGAAGGCCAAACGGAGGAATAGCAGACCGTCTGTTCTGAAAGAGCATTGCCCACCGAGGAAGAAAAACACAATCCCAGGTGGGATGCTGTGGTAAGGATCGAAGCTTAGTAGCATATTGTAGAGAAAGTTGCAAACGACGGAGGTGAAGAGAAAGTTCGTGGGACTCAGTGTACAAACTCTGGACTGGAGAAGTGCGAAAAGCACCGGTACAGAACCGAAGACCCAGATGGTGAATGGTGTCCAGCATCTTCAGGGCCGAGGTCCTGGCGGAACCACAGACCAAAGACCCATAATCCAGTTTGGATCAAATCAGAGCACAATAGATCCTGAGCATAGAACATCGA
>NW_013679583.1:2132-4246 GCF_000517525.1 Limulus polyphemus
AAAGAAGCCGTAATAACATTCTAGATTTAATAATTTTGAATGAAAATAACTCCTTTTTCCCTTGTATTAACTTTCTTTTCTTGAGAATTATACAGAAATCGAACATAGTGTGAGTTTGAACAAGAAATCGTGGTTTAACGGTGGGCAGTTTTGACGAAAAAGAGTTCCTTTTTGAAAAACGTATATGAAGGGCAACATTATAAGAAGGGCAACATTACGGTCCAATAATATTAAAAACATTTTCTTTTCAAATTTTTGAAAACTTCCAACTTGATGAAAAATTCATTTTTTAGAAAATTGTCAAAAAGCGCGTATTTTAAAGGCAAATGAGGTGTGAAATCTCAATGAATAACCTTTAAAACATTAACGGATCATATTATATCGCTTCCAAACCGAAGACAACGAATTTCTCTTCTCCATAATAAAAACACAGTAAAAGATGGACAAAGGTTTCAAAGAAGCCGTAATAACATTCTAGATTTAATAATTTTGAATAAAAATTCCTTTTTTAAAAATCTCTTCTATTGGTTTCCCTTAAATTTAATTTCAGAAATTTTAATTTCTTTTATTTTTGCATTAAAATCTGCTTTGTACTGATTTGCATATTTTTTTCTAATTTTTACAAATTTGAATTGAAAATGTTTTTTTTTTGCTAGTAAAGCCAAATCATATATGGTGTATCAAAATGCAACATGTATTTTCATGATCAGTTTTTGGTTTTTTTAAAGCACAAAACTACATATTTCCTGTGTATGTGTCCACCACTGGTATAGAAACACAATTTTTAGCGTCATAAGCCTTCGGACTTATCGCTATGTCACTGGAGGGTGTAGGTATCATGGTCAGTCGTGTAGCTCTAGATTTTCCTTATCAATACATCGCCAGGGTATTTTGGATAACGTGTGGCAAACTTTAGATAAATGATCCAATATTGCACGGATAGAGTTTACTAACCCCTAATTTGTTATTAAAATTACGTTCTTCAAGTAATATGTCATCTGGAGTATTACATAAACTCAACCTGTGCAGAACCTTTAATATAATTGATTAAATACTCCAAAGATGGCAGCACGAGCATATAAATCTGTCTTAAAAAAAACAATTAATAATAAGAATTATTAGCCGTAGATGATTGTTTGTTTGTTTGTTTTGAATTTCGTGCAAAGCTACACGAGGGCTATATGCGCTAGTCGTCCCTAATTTAGCAGTGTAAGACTAGAGAGAAGGCAGCTAGTCATCACCACCCACCACCAACTCTTGGCCTACTCTTTTACCAACGAATAGTGGGATTGACCGTCACATTATAACGCCCCACGGCTAAAATGGCGAGCATGTTTGGTGGGACTGGGATTCGAACCCGCGACCCTCTGTTTGCGAGTCGACCGCCCTAACCACCTATTATTATAGTTATATTATATATATATATATAGAGAGAGAGAGAGATGTAAAAAACGGTTTACTATAGCTATATATAAGAATAGAAAAACCGCTTTATTATAGCTACATTTTTAAATTGAAGAAGGAAAGAAAGAGAAGACACTTCTGATAAAGATATAGTGATTATCAGGAACACCAGGTGTACCTTCTACAGTCACGGAGCACAAACTGTGTGAAAACGAAAATGGTGAATTTAACTTAAATTAATATTGTTAGTCGAACGCTTTGTTGAGTTTCATTCAACCAGAAGAAGTAACAACAATAACGGTAAGGGTGTGATAAATTAATATTGTTAGTCAAGGGCTTTGTTGAGTTTCATTCAACCAGAAGAAGTAACAACAATAGCGGTAAAGGTGTGATAAATTAATATTGTTAGTCAAGGGCTTTGTTGAGTTTCATTCAACCAGAAGAAGTAACAACAATAGCGGTAAAGGTGTGATACATTAATATTGTTAGTCAAGGGCTTTGTTGAGTTTCATTCAACCAGAAGAAGTAACAACAATAGCGGTAAAGGTGTGATAAATTAATATTGTTAGTCAAGGGCTTTGTTGAGTTTCATTCAACCAGAAGAAGTAACAACAATAGTGGTAAAGGTGTGATACATTAATATTGTTAGTCAAGGGCTTTGTTGAGTTTCATTCAACCAGAAGAAGTAACAACAATAGCAGTAAAGGTGT
>NW_013679583.1:4635-8208 GCF_000517525.1 Limulus polyphemus
ACAATAGCAGTAAAGGTGTGATAAATTAATATTGTTAGTCGAGGGCTTTGTTGAGTTTCATTCAATTAGAAGAAATAACAACAATAGCGGTAAAAGTGTGATAAATTAATATTGTTAGTCGAGAGCTTTGTTGAGTTTCATTCAACCAGAAGAAGTAACAACAATAGCAGTAAAGGTGTGATAAATTAATATTGTTAGTCGAGGGCTTTGTTGAGTTTCATTCAACCAGAAGAAGTAACAACAATAGCGATAAAGGTGTGAGTTCATTATATGTCCTTTCTTTTGAAAGAATAAGATTTTAGTAAAGTTACTTCAAAAAATATTCCAATGTCAGACCTAATCTTGGAAGAATTACTCTTACAGAAAATTACAAAGTTAAGTCTCATCTTGGTAGAGTAACTTTCAAAATATTATAATATTAAGCCTAATATTGGTAGCGTTACTTTTACAGAATATTATAATATTAAGCCTAATATTACAATGCTTAACTTAACTGAAGTAAAGCTGATTTTGAGGAACCTCATTTGTTTGATATTAATTAGAAATTCTCCTGAAGCCAATATTTCAATAATTTTAAATTTCTGATTTTGGTGTTGCATGCAATCAAATTTATTTAAGACAAATTTCAGTAACTTGTACAATATCTTATAAATGACTCTTTTACTGATAACACAATAAATCATTCAATAAGTTAACTTTAAAAATTATTAAGTAAATATCCATTTATTTCATATGTTCTTTTATTTTTTTAAGTTAAACCTGTTTTCGTTAAATTTTAAGAATCTCGCGTACTATACATAAGTCGTTCTAACAAAAGTTGTGTCGTTTATTTTCAAAGTTAGACTACCATGGTTTTGATCGTTATTAATTATTTATTTCAACTTTTACAAAATCACGATATTTTTACAAATTGTGTTTTTGCAACATTGAGGAGCACGATATCTCTGGTATTCACATCTTGATTTACTTGTCGTTGTCGAGAAGGTTTATTTCTTTCTTTGTTGTTAAGGGACCGGCATGGCCTGGTGGTTAGGGGGCGCTTGACTCGCAATCTGCGAGTCACGGGTTCGAGTCCCCTTCCCATCAAACACGCTCGTCCTTTCAGCCGTGGGAGCGTTATAATTTGACGGCCAATACCACCATTCGTTTGTCAAAGAGTAGTCCAAGATTTGGCGGTGGGTGGTGCTGACTGGCTGCCTTCCATCTAGTTTATCACTGCTAAATTAGGGACGGCTAACGCAGATAGCCATCGTATAGCTTTGAGCAGAATTCAAGACAAACCAAATTAAACTGCTGTTGAACGTAAAGTTACACAATGGGCTATCTGTGCTGTGCCCATCACGGACATCAAAACCAGATTTTGAGCGTTATAAGCTTTCAGACTTTCTTCTGAGACACTGGAAGGGTATATATGTGTACTCATGACTCAAATGTATAAACACAACTGTGCCGTGTCAATGAAAGCATTAACAGTTTGCTTGTTTGTTTGTTCGAAGTTTAAGCACAAAGCTGCACAATTGGCTATCTGTGCTCTGCTCACCTCGGGTATCGAAACCAGGTTTCTAGCGTCGTAAGTCCGCAGACACACCGCTGTGCCACTGGGAGGCAGCATTAATAGAACAGTAATCTTCGGATTAAAGAATAGGGTTAGGAAAATCGAGTATTTCAGTTATTTTTCTCACACCTGTGCTCTTACGTACCGCCCAATGAATTTCTGGAAGTTGAGTTAAGTGCTAGTTTCAAAGTATACAGAAAGGAGAAAACAAGTTGGAAATTTGTGCTCTAATCCTAAAACAGTATATATGAAAGCCAAATGAAATTACAACTCCAGTCGTTCCAAACCCACTCGTTGGTAAAGATTTTTACCTTTTTTATTCTCAACATCTGCTTCGTTGTTGTTTTTTTTTTGTTTTACTTCATCAGATTCTCTTGTCTTCTGTCTGCATTTATAAAAGCAATACTTCATGGTACCGAAAAAGCGTCTAAACCAAATTCTTTTCGATTTTCACGTCACTTCCAACAACCAGGATAAAGAATGCTTCCGCTAGACAAAAAAATTCCTATTAGAAACAAGAGTTTTTATGTGTTGTTAGTGGACAAAGTTTTCTTACTTATATAATGTCTGACATCTGTGAACTAAAACAAACGTCTCTTCGTTTAGTTTTGTTGGGATGCACTTAGTACACAATTTATTAAATGTCTTCACGTATGAGCAATCATACACGTCAAATTAACACAAATGAAAAACGTAAGGATTAGGCAAGAGAGTTTATTTCATAATAACTATTTTTTGACAGACGTTATAAGCTTAATATGTATCTTGTTTGCTTTTAAACACAAAGCTACGCAATAGGCTATTTGTGTTCTGCCCATTGCTGGTATCGAAACCCGGTTTTTAGCGGTTTTTTAGCTAATGTGAAAATAAATAGTTATATCTGAACAGAATGAATTTTTAAAAAAGATCAAATATACTGATGTGGGAAAAATAAAGTTGTCCAACTCTATAGAATCTGATTGAATAGAGTTATGATTGTTACTATTATATAATTACGTAATGGCCAATTGTTTGAAGATGTATGAAGGGATAATATAACATAGATAAGTAGTGGCTTATTGTGTGAAGATGTTTGAAGGAATAATATAACATAGATACGTAGTGGTTTATTGTGTGAAGATGTATGAAGGGATAATATAACATAGATACGTAGTGGTTTATTGTGTGAAGATGTATGAAGGGATAATATTACATAGATAAGTAGTGGCTTATTGTGTGAAGATGTATGAAGGGATAATATAACATAGATACGTAGTGGTTTATTGTGTGAAGATGTATGAAGGGATAATATAACACATATACGCAGTGGCTTATTGTGTGAAGATGTATGAAGGGATAATATAACATAGATACGTAGTGGTTTATTGTGTGAAGATGTACGAAGGGATAATATAACATAGATACGTAGTGGTTTATTGTGTGAAGATGTATGAAGGGATAATATAACACATATACGCAGTGGCTTATTGTGTGAAGATGTATGAAGGGATAATATAACATAGATACGTAATGGCCGATTGTGCGAAGGTGTATGAAGGAATAATATAACATAGATACGTAGTGGCTTATTGTGCGAAGATGTACGAAGGGATAATATAACATAGATACGTAGTGGCTTATTGTGTGAAGATGTTTGAAGGAATAATATAACATAGATACGTAGTGGCTTATTGTGTGAAGATGTTTGAAGGAGTAATATAACATAGATACGTAGTGGCCGATTGTGGGAAGATGTATGAAGGAATAATATAATGTGTAGTGAGAAAAATCAATGAAAGTCCACAGCACGATACTAGCCTGCCTTTGGAACATCACTAACCTGCTACAAGCTAGTGTAGTGAGAAAATCAATGAAAGTCCACAGCACGATACTAGCCTGCCTTTGGAACATCACTAACCTGCTACAAGCTAGTGTAGTTAGAAAATCAATGAAAGTTCACAACACGATACTAGCCTGCCTTTGGAACATCACTAACCTGCTACAAGCTAGTGTAGTTAGAAAATCAATGAAAGTTCACA
>NW_013679584.1:0-4027 GCF_000517525.1 Limulus polyphemus
GCCAGGCTCACAAAAACCTGCCAACAACGTAATGTCAAGAATTGGCCGAGTCGTGTGCCCTAAACAGTAGGTCATGTCAGGCTCACAAAAACCTGCCAACAACGTAATGTCAAGAATTGGCCGAGTCGTGTGCCCTAAACAGTAGGTCATGTCAGGCTCACAAAAACCTGCCAACAGTTGTCTCCTTTCACTTTGCCCCCCCCCCACGTGGCACAGCGGTATGTCTGCAGACTTACAACGCTAAAATCCAGGTTTCGATACCTGTGGCGGGCACAGCACAGATAGCCCATTGTGTAGCTCTGTGCTTAATTTACAAGCAATCTTTGTATTAATCTCCAATTTTCTATAATTACTGTTGGATATCGAATTTGAAGTTTTGGTATAAAAATATATATATTCAGGTTTACAATTTTTACGGACATGTGCCTCTCCTCCCTCGTACCCCTACACAGAGACGCCATTGTATTTGACTTAATGAAATATCAAGTATGACTATACTAATATGTTCACTTAACAACGCTTCCTCTTCTCGCCTGTTTACACAGGCAATAAAAGGTATTCACATGAAACATTTAGTACAAGAGCATTTTCCATTCTCTTTTAGGCTGGGCGTGGCATAGTCGTTGGTGTTCCCCGATTGTGAATCCGAGAATTAATGGTTCGCGTCCCGATGACTTAAAAACATAAGCGCCCTACGCAATTTGAAAGCGTGGGTATATATATATATGTGTGTGCGTTTGTAATATGCGATAATAGTGACGGTCAAAGGTTTATTATTCGGTTAGATAAGAGTAGTCCAAGAAGCATTCTCTCCAGTGAATACGCTCAAAATTGGGAGCAGCTACGCGCATGCGCAGATGTCCTTTCGTGCGTGAAACAAACAAACAATTTACTTGATCCAAAAAGCACTTGCAGTTTTAGTAAATGCTACGGTGCCGTTGTAATGGTATCGATTTTTTTTTAAAATGAAAACAAAAAGACATTAATTTATACACACACATATATAAACTTAGTGGAAGAAAGTATATATATTCAAATACATTAGTAACTTTATATAAAGGAATACGTTGGAAATACATATCAAAAAAATGTTGAAACACCATTTTGTACTAAAGATATGGGTTTGTTTGTTTTGAATCTCGCGCAAAGCTCACGAGGGCTATCTGCGCTAGCCGTCCCTAATTTAGCAGTGTAAGACTAGAGGGAAGGCAGCTAGTCATCACCATCCACCGCCAACTCTTGAGCTACTCTTTTACCAACGGAAAAGATGTGCGTTGCGGGTTTTAGGCTACACAGTAAGATTTGAAAAGTAAAATAAATCTACAATTGAAGCAATATGATAACTGGGGGCGCTTTTGGATAAATCTTCATCTCATTTTCTTTCTTTTTTTTATTATTATTTCAATATTTTCCAAATTAACACAAATCATTAGTAAAAAATTTGAACTTGTTCAGTTGCGATGTTACGGAATTTTCGAATTATCGGCTAATTTTTGAAGTATTGTTTACAGTTTTTTTTTTTAAGTTAGGACACGTGCAATTTAAGCTTCCTGGCTAATATTTATTATTTACCAAACTAATAAAATGTACTAAATACATTTTCGACCAGAGTGAAAAAGAATGAAATAATTTAAAAGAACCGAGCTGGTTTGTTTGAAGTTAAGCACAAAGCTACACAATGGGCTCTGCCAACCACGGGTATCGAAATGCGGTTTCGAGAGTTGTAAGTCCGCAGAACTCCGGTTTTCACCCATAAAATGTTTCCTTTATTTGATTAAGAATGACTTACTGTTCAATGTTTTTATATACAGCAATATTTTTGTTGTTGTTTTTTTCGTAGCTGCAGCTGAGAAGAATGAAATTCGTGTCTGTTCTCTTGCTTTGCGTTGTCCTGTGTGGCAGTCTTTCGGCCAAAAGGGTAAGTAATGTTGAATAAAACGTCATCTGGTAGTTCCGCTAGAGGGCTTATAACACTTAATCTAACAAACAGATGGTTGAATATGGCCATTTTCGGTTCACTCCTGATGCTTGCAGTTCTAAAAATGAGAAATAAAAGACATATTTTTACACTAATATTGAGTGAATATGGATGCATTTTTTCATTGTCCCCATTCAAAACGCGGAATAAGACTTAGTTCCCTATATACTAAAATGTACAAAACAAATTCCATATAATGTAAAAAGAACTTCTGTGGACAAAGAGTGTGTGGCCAGTAGTAAAACAGGCTTGTCTTAGAAAAGCAGCTTGTGACCAATGGTAAAACAGGCTCGCCTTAGAAAAGGAGCTTGTGGCCAATAGTAAAACAGGCTTGCCTTAGAAAAGGAGCTTGTGGCCAATAATAAAACAGGCTTGCCTTAGAAAAGGAGCTTGTGGCCAATAATAAAACAGGCTTGCCTTAGAAAAGGAGCTTGTGGCCAATAATAAAACAGGCTTGCCTTAGAAAAGGAGCTTGTGGCCAATTGTAAAACAGGCTTACCTTAAAAAAGAAGCAGGAAACTAGAATTATTCAGTTATGTTGATGGTACTTTTTTTCTGTAGCGACATAGGGAACCAAAATAAACAGTTTTTTCGTATTAAAAACATTAATTTCTCAATTCAATTTACCTTAGAAATAGACACTGATACTTCTTTGCATTTTTTAATGTTTTATCAATAAGAATTCAGATGAATTTTGAACCAACGTATATCGAAAATCATCTTGTGCTCCATGTAGATCTTACCATCATCGATTTCAAACATATTCTGATGTTTATACTTCCGTTAATCGGACTGTAACGATCTGTTCTGATCCACACTGATCCTAAGTTCTTGTGGTAATCGGACTGTACGATCTGTTCTGATGACACTGATCCTAAGTACTTGTGTTAATCGGACTGTAGCGATCTGTTCTGATCCACACTGATCTTAAGTACTTGTGTTCACCGGACTGTAACGATCTTTTTTGATCCACACTAATCCTAAGTACTTCCGTTAATCGGACGTAACGATCTGTTTTGATCCACACTGATCCTAAGTACTTCCGTTAATCGGACTGTAACGATCTGTTCTGATTCACACTGATCCTAAGTACTTGTGGTAATCGGACTGTAACGATCTGTTCTGGTCCTATGGACGTGGTCCGGCATGGCCAGGTGGTTAGGGAGCTCGACTCGCCATCTGCGGGTCGCGGGTTCGAATCCCCGTCCCACCAAACATGCTCACCCCTTTCAGCCGTGGGGGCGTTATAATGTGACGGTCAATCCCACTATTCGTTGGTAAAAGAGTAGCCCAAGAGTTGGCGGTGGGTGGTGATAACTAGCAGTGTCTTACACTGCTAAGTTAGGGACGTCTAGTGCAGATAGCCCTCGTGTAGCTTTGCGCGAAGTTCTAAACAAATAAACAAACCTATGGACGTGCGCGTGTAACTTAATTACGCTAAAATTGTTGGCATTAATCGTGGATTTTTCACCAAGCGTTATTGGTCGATTATCTAAGATGTTTAAATCGGTGTAAAATTAGTGCTTTTCTAACAAATGAGAATATTAAAAGCACAAAAGTTATTTTACTGTTTATTAAGGGTATATCAACTAAAATTATCAGTATTTTCAAGAATATTTTAATTGTATAATCTCCTCCCCTCCCTATAAGTTCTATTTTATCTTCCCTAACTATTCTTGAAACATCTTCAAATTCCTTCATGTTGGTCCCCGGTGCTTCAGCGGTAAGTTTGGGGGTTTATAACTCTAAAAATCGGGCTGCAATACTCGTGATGGGCACGGCACAGATATCTCATTGTGTAGTTTTGCACGTAACAACAAACAGTAGTTAACGTTGTTCAAACTAAGATAAGTTTAAAAGATAAACATAATGAGCTTCAGTCAGTTGTACGTTAGAATGATGTCATTGATTTATCCCAGGCTGCTAAACATGTTAACTTACCGTATTTTCGGTGTATAAGACGCAATTTTTTTACCCAAAAATTTTGATGTCAAAATCTGCTTGCGTCCTATACACCGAAGGTATGAATAATATATACACAAGCCATGC
>NW_013679584.1:5027-6677 GCF_000517525.1 Limulus polyphemus
TTTTGCTTGAACACACATTATAAATGCATTGCCGTGTTAAGGCACTAGTTGACCTTTGGCGAAATATAAAGTAATGGTCTCCACTTGCTTTTAAGAAAATACCATACAATTTGATAAACTAAATTTATTAGTTATAAACAACAGGAAATCAGAAAAAGGGAAAAAATATTTTAGAAAATTGGTTTATTATTACCATATTCGCAACGCGCGGTGGTCCCCTGACGGCAGTGGGCCCTGGGCAACTGCTCCTTTTACTCATTGGATAAAACGGTCCCCCGTATAAACGTTATGTAGACTTAGTCTTAGCTTTCTCTGTCTTCGTATTTCCACACATAAAGCTTGTCCTCAAATTGTCTTTTAACATAACTTTTACACCATCAACAAGTGCTTGGATATACTTCGGTATAATATTTATAATAATAATAAAAAAAAACAAATACGTGAAATTAAAAATGATTTTTATTGGTTCCAGCGCCATCAACGTAGTGAGAAGAAACCCAGCGAACAGGATATTGAATACAGTGATCAAAAGGATGAGCTGGATTTAATTGCAGAGGACGACGCTGATGAAGAAGATCAAGAAATTACCTTTGTAGATTATGAAGATCTGGATAGAGCCAATGGTGGATACAAAGAAGGTAAAAAAATAATATATATACACTGTATATATATTTGTAATTTGAATCCCAAGGTAACAAGGGAACAGTTTAAACCGTAAATATAACAATAAAATTATGCTTGACGAGATAAAGTAAAATAATCTCTAGTTCATCGCCCAAGAAAACTTTCTAGCAAAAGCGTATAGCTTGACAATAAGCTCCTTTACATCATTCGTTTTATTGAAGGAAGTTTTAACTTCCTTAACGAGAATAGCTTCCTACATCGATTCATAACTCCTGCTTACTGCAAACTGAAGAGCTGAATAGAGCCAAAGAAAATATCTATGTCTGGTTTTGGTAATTTTAATATTAATATAAAACGCGAACAATTTAAATGATAAATACAACAATAAACTTAGGCTTAAGAAGCTCTAATTAAATAGCCTTCAGTTCATATTCCAAGACAGTTTTCCAGAAAAATCTCATAGCTACAGTTAATTGCCGAGGACGGTAAAGAGGATCATGAAAATTCCGAAATGGATTATGAACATCTTTATGATATCCGTTATTTATGAGGGAAGATTTAATATGTTTGATGCGAATAGCTTCCTTTTTCCTCATCTTCAACTCACTGCATGCTCGGGAGATAATCCGAAAGTCGAAATTTGATGACGAGAAACCCACTTCCAGAAAATAAAGTTTGGTGCCGACTTGAATGGCAAATGAAAGAAACTTTTATTGCAAGTAAGAAACGTACAACGTTTCGACAAGCGAGGGTCATTAGATGAAAATGTTCTTTTTACAAAATTTTCGTGCATGCATTTCTGTGCTGGATTTGTTTTGACAATATTCTCTGAGGCGTTGCTGTACTACCAGTAACATCTGGACTTTAAACGACCAGTGAGCACTACACTGAACAAAATCGTCTAAAGCTACCCAAAGGACTATCTACACATAGTCACCCGGCATGGCCAGGTGGATAAGGCGCTCGACTCACAATCTGAGGGTCGCGGGTTCGAACATCCCACCAAACATGCTCGCCCTTTCAGCC
>NW_013679584.1:7677-8843 GCF_000517525.1 Limulus polyphemus
ATAAAACATTGGTCAAAAGAAATACCTAATTTCTCTCCTCAAAGTTATTCACGGGACTCCACCAGTCACCGAGGGCATTACACGTTTTATCTTTTAGAGGAAATCACTATAGCATGAGTGACGCTACGAATAGAAGCAGCGATCTGTTATATCAACAAACCATGCGATTGCCTGGAGGTATGACCAACTCCTTGTTGACACGAGAGTGGCCCTCAATCACGTGGATGGTGCTTGCACCTGGGTAGAGAGAGTTTATATATATATATATACTATTTTCCTTTGTCAGAATATAGCCGGGCTGAAGATTTCTTACAGATCGAGTGATGTTTTGGATTTTTATAAACACCTTGAAAGACTTAGTGGTTATTCTTTGCTAAAATTATCATTGAGATTTTGCCAGACTTCTGTTCTACAGATATATAATTCGAGTTTACCACAATTTAGGTTATAGCATAAAAGAACTAGATCTCCACTGGTGAGAGAGAGCCTAAAGAAAGTTCTCTTTAGTTGACCACACAAGAACATGTTCAGTTGTTAGAATTGAGCGTGTTTTCACAATAAAGATTGTCATTGTTTACAACCCTATGTCCTCTCTCTCTCTCTCTTTATTTTGCGTAAAGAGTCAGACGAAAAGTCAGACACTGCTCTGTAATACAGCATCAGTCGAATACTTATGTTTTTTTTGCGGCCCCAACGGGGAAATCAGAGAAATCTGACGATACAAGATTATAGATAAATATATTTATATATATGTATATGTGAGATATATTTGTTTGTTTGTTTCTCAGACAGTAACTATACTTGTTACTCTGAGCAGTGTTTCATGAACTATCTGAATATCCCATATTTAAGTTTACATCACACTTGTGTGTCTTCCTGATTAAAGAAGGCCCGGCATGGGCAGGTGGTTAGGGCGCTCGACTCGCAATCTGAGGGTTCGAATCCCCGTCCCACGCCCTTTCAGCCGTGGGGGCGTTATAACGTGACGGTCAATCCCACTATTCGTTGGTAAAAGAGTAGTCGTTGGCGGTTGGTGGTGATGACTAACTGCCTTCCCTCTAGTCAATCACTGTTAAATTATGGACGGCTAGCGCAGATAGCCCTCATGTAGCTTTGCGCGAAATTTACAACAACAACAACAAACTTATTATTTTTCTGACCGAATA
>NW_013679585.1:0-1134 GCF_000517525.1 Limulus polyphemus
AGAGATCCTGAATACATGGTCTTCTCTAGTGTAAGAGATCCTGAGTACATGGTCTTCTCTAGTGTAAGAGATCCTGAATACATGGTCTTCTCTAGTGTAAGATATCCTGAATACATGGTCTTCTCTAGTGTAAGATATCCTGAATACATGGTCTTCTCTTGTATAAGAGATACAAAACTTCCTATAACTACGGATTGCGCATGTGCAGCTATCAGAAATGTTTTTACCTTTAAGAGCCAAACCACTGTCGTAATAAATAAAATATTTGTGGAATTCTTTTTGTTGTTCTCCATTCTGTAATTATGGAGTTTCACCAAGTTTCGACAATTTCAAATCTTAACTATAGAAGTGTTTTTTTTAATTCGCACATAAGCCGACAGCTACAGACTAGTAATATATAAAATCTTAATGTTTTGAAGTAAACGTTTTCTTTTCCTGTGTATACCGATACTTAAGTGAAACAACGCCATGAGCGATTGGTGGACAAACTCTGAACTAAAGCGTCCCAGCAGCGTATGTTGATTTTTATTCTAGGGCTTAGGATATATATAGCGGAATTGATACTGTTCCCTTGTCCAAACAAAAATAAAATTTGCATAAAAGCCAGATTATATCGGTGGCATATTTCAGACACCATAGCAACAGATATATACATTCCCTAACGTAGTAAACAAAAATAGCACACTACTTATTCCAAAGGGAGTTCGCTTGGCTAGCGCGGGAACCGGTAAACACCGAGTTTAGATTCCATATCTCCATAGAGATGGAAAGCTTGTTTCTGTTGATCAATGAGAAAGTTAAATTATTTTGTTCAGTTTGGAATGAACGTTTAGTCGACTGAAGGCTGTATAAATCTAGGCTGAGGGGATCTAGGAGCTTTTATGTATATAATTTAGGTTGAGGGGATCTAGGAGCTTTTATATATATAACTTAGGTTCAGGGGATCTATGAGCTTTTATATATATAACTTACGTTCAGGGGATCTAGGAGCTTTTATACATATATAATTTAGGTTGAGAGGATCTAGGATATATATATATATATATATATATTAATTTAGGTTGGAGGGGATCTAGGAGCTTTTATATATATATATAATTTCTCTCCATATTATTATTGTTATTCGCTTTGTAG
>NW_013679585.1:2067-3936 GCF_000517525.1 Limulus polyphemus
GAATATGACTGAAAAATTTAATTTTTTCTGAAAAGGTGGTGTCTATTTACTTGTGACCACGCTGTGCACAGTGTTCTTTTGTTGTTGTTTTTCTGGCGGAATTGTATTTATTTAATTTACTGTACACAGAGTATTCATACCATCAAACGTGTCACCGCCGACTAAGCACTATTAAAGAAACTAAAAAATTTCCATTGGTATTTATTGTTTGTTTGTTACATGATAAATTTATAAACATCACAAGAGGGATTATTTTGGTTTGGAATGGTCATGAGGTGGGCAGAGTAACAACTGAAAAAGTTTGTGGAAAATATAGGAGAGTAGAGGAACCTATATTCACAGAACAACAACAAACTATGTGTACGTGAAAATACACATATATATGGTCATACAAAAGAAAGGGAATAGAATAAGAAGACAGGAAAGATATAGAGAAAAATAGAAGGTGTTTGGGTATGTATATATATATATATAGAGAGAAAAAGTTAAATACTATATTTAAAACTTTACACGGCAGGGACTTGAGGAAATTAATCCAGGTTGATCAAGTAATGTGAGATCTGTGGACAGAACTGACAGACTAGTTCGTGCTAGCGGAACAACTAGTTTATATGATTAGAAAGCAAAGTATTGAACAGATTACTAGGTCTTATATCGCTTCTAAACTACACAATGGCCGGGTCCTAGGTTAGAGCCGCGACATGCCTCTCAACACGTTCCTTACTTTCAGCTGTGGGCGCGTAATAAAAGTGTCAGTCAATCGTGCTGTTCGGTCAATGTAGGAGGGGGGTGGAGTTAATGATTACTTGTCCTCCCTCTGGTCAGCACTTCTAAATTAGGAACGGCTAAACCTGAACCTCGGGCCTTTGACCTGGCCTTTTAAACCATCTATAGCCAAAGGTGTCATTCAGATTGTAAATACCAACATATCTTCGAATATCTTGTGTAATACGTGTTATACGGGTACGGATAATAAGGATGTAGAAAAAATACATCAAAACATCAATGATGTTATAGTATTACAATACGAATTGACAAGTTGTCACTTTAACAGAACCCCCAGTGAAATCGGGTTTTGATACCCATGGTGGGCTGAGTACAGTTAGCCGATTGTGTAGCTTTGTCCTCAAACTACACTTCACCAGGTTCCGGAAAATGCTTTATACACCCAAAGTGAAACAGATTTCTTTAGGTACCAACACACAACAGATTTTTTTTTATGCATCCAACACCCAACAGATTTTGCATCCAACACCCAACAGATTTCTTTAGGCAACCAACACACAACATATTTTTTTATGCACCCAACACACAACAGATTTTTTTTTATGTGCCCAACACACAACAGATTTCTTTATGCACCCAACACACAACATATTTTTTATGCAACCAACACACAACATATTTCTTTAGGCACCCAACATACAACAGATCTTTTATGCAACCAACACACAACATATTTTTTTATGCACCAAACACACAACATATTTTTTATGCACCAAACATACAACAGATTTTTTTATGCAACCAACACACAACATATTTTTTTTATGTGCCCAACACACAACATATTTCTTTATGCACCCAACACACAACATATTTTTTATGCACCCAACACACAACATATTTCTTTAGGCACCCAACATACAACAGATTTTTTTATGCAACCAACACACAACATATTTTTTTATGCACCAAACACACAACATATTTTTTTTTTATTTTTTTTTTTATGCACCAAACATACAACAGATTTTTTTATGCAACCAACACACAACATATTTTTTTTATGCACCAAACACACAACATATTTTTTTTTATTTTTTTTTTATGCACCAAACATACAACAGATTTTTTTATGCAACCAAC
>NW_013679585.1:4671-7236 GCF_000517525.1 Limulus polyphemus
ATTTCAAAATGGATAAGTGGAGTTATTCAGATTTTCAGAATTTTTCTATCTTTTGATTTCAAGCTTAAAACTCGAAAATTTAATACCATATTTGATGTTGTAAAGAAAAAAAAGCAGATGTAGAGGAAGAAAGAAAACAATTTAAGCAATAGAAAAAAAAAATGTTTATATTTCTTTTGTGGAATATTTTTTTGAGAAAAAAAAGCGCGAAACTAACAGATGCAATAAAAATCTTGGCATTCAAAGAGAGCTTCTTTTTTACATTTTAGTTGTAGAATTTTTTTTCTTTAGTTTAAATACTGAGCGAACGAAAGGAACGCTTTTTTTTTTCACACGTATTTGAATGACGAACAGATCCTCCCTCGCTGCTCCCTTATCTAAGTATGTTTTATGGAAAAGCCCTATGCTTCTTTATCTTCTTTTTTTTTCGTTAACAAAATCATTCATTTTTTTCCTGTTAAACTGTGAGTTTTTACGTGCACAGGAGAAAATAAACAAAGCATTAATATATAGCAGGGGAACTGGGAAAATTGTTAAAAAAGAAGGCACATGATTGGTGGAATTGTTCAAAAAACAAACAAAAAAAAACGCACATGATTGGTGGATTATTATAGGCAACGTAAACCTGTTGTCAAAACATCTCTCACGTGTAAATTCGCTCTTGAAAATGTTACGCCTGTTTCTCAGTTTATAGAAAGTCCTAGAATACAACCTGTATATATATACACACTATGAAATGCTAAAGTAGCTTTCAGTAAATTAAAATGTATTAAAAAATTCCAAAGTTATTCCTCATATTAAATAAAGGACTCTTCTCCATTATTGTTCATTCCTGATGAAGAAGAGTACTGTACTTTTTTAAAACATGAACTCATTAGTTCGAAACTAAGATCAGTGAATTTAAAGAAGTTTTGGTTAAACGATTACTTTAAAACGTCTACTTTACATTAAGTTTTATGCCATACTAGCTGTACTTCCGCAGGGTCTCCCAAAATGTTCTGTTTCAAAAGAAAATTCAAACAAAATTAAGGGTAACAAATATTTTTATTTCTTGGTTTTGAAGTTCATATATCATGCCTACAGAGGGCATAATTATTCTCGTGATTCATGGCATACTCAAGTTTCCCTGACGTCACGACAGTACAAATTGCAGTGTTAAGCGTCCCTTATGTGACGTCATTTTACTATCTACTGACTGACTGACAGACAACATACCACTCTATAGTGGTGGTTAAAACAGAGGACCCCTTCAGGCGGCCTTCGGCCCCCGTTCGGGGAAATAAGGCTGAAACTGGTGAGTCATACAGTGGGTCAGTTTTCGGACTTACAATGGTAAAATTCAGGGTTCGATTACCCGTGATGGACAGAGCGCAGGAAGCCCATCGTGTGCTTTTGCACTAAAAAAACAAAACAATAACAAATCAATAAAGTTTGAAAAAAATCGAACTCTACACTCCAGATAATTATAAGAGAACTTATATTTTACCGGACGTTTCGCCTTTGCGGCTTCTTCAAGATTAGCTACATAAAAGCAAAGGCGAAATGTCGGTTCAAATGAAAGTTATTTTATATGTATCTGGAATGTAAAGGTCGTTCTTTTTTCTATCTTTTTTTTTTTTTATATGCACAACAAATTTGGAATAATAGATCAAAATCAAAGTCCCTAAACGTGCTTTATGTCCCGGATCGAAAAGTAATAGCAGTGAGGAAATGGAAACGTAACAGATGTTCAGGGAAGTGACGTATACAGGGGAGTGACGTATACAGGGAAATGACGTATACATATCTTGTTTGAACACTGCACTGAGCGTTCTAAAGCCCGCGCTCTATCGGCAGTCTTTGTAATGTCACAACGATCACAACAAACAGAATTAAATATATTAAAAATAAACATAATACACAATCTGTCTTCGATTCATCACTTGTCACTGAGTTGTAGTGATTTCGGGGAGTTCTACCCCTCACCAGTAATCTTGAACATATGAACATTTTTTTTTCATCCCAGTCTCTCAGAAGAACTGGCAGGCGAACAGATGGTTACGCCCTCTCTTCGGCCAAGAGTCCATGGAAATCGAAAGAACAATACTAGGCCTCATATATTGATAGAGCGTGTATTATATATATATATATATATATATTATATATTTATGTGGTGTTTTTACTTATTTACATTGATCAATTTACGTTATGCCGACTGGAGCACAGTATACATAATTACAAATAAATAAAACGACAGTGAACTCCAGAAAAGAATTAAAAATGCAACAGTTTTAATTTGAGTTATATAGTTCATCACAGAAATTATATGCCGCTGATGAAGGCGTAACGCCGAAACATGGAAAAAATAACACAACTTGTAAGATTCTCTGGAGTTTACGATAGTTTTATTTATTAATAATTATATATATATTATTTGTATTGATCTTTTACTTTCCACAGTGAACATATGTTCATATAGGATTCGAAGAATATTTAGCATTGATGTAATTAAGTTATTATCCGGTGCTACTAATGGGGGATGGACTCCCCTGAAACGGTTTGTTTGTTTTGAATTACGCTCAAAGC
>NW_013679585.1:7858-9133 GCF_000517525.1 Limulus polyphemus
ACCCCCCTGAAACGGATGTAACCCAATAACATGCCGGGCCCCCCTGAAACGGATGTAACCCAATAACAAGTGGGGAGTCGAATGATAGATTGGGTTTTTATTTATTTCTAGTACTTTAAATTCAGAATTATTCAGAAGAGTTAATTAGTATCATCAATGCTATTCGTATTTTTCCAGTCCTATATAGATATAGTTGTACTGTCGTGAGTAAAAAGCAACACGAATCACCAATAAATAGCATGAAACATAGATACAAACAAAGATACAACTTCACTGGTTCGTGGACTACTCTTCCTTCCAATAAACTTACTCATCATTCAAAGAAACATTAATTTTCTTCGGGTCTTCTTACCCATCATACTTCAGTTTCCATCCGGCTCTTGGCCGAAGAGAGGGCGTTCAACCTCTGATGGTTCGGCAGACCTTGAGGCTGGACTGGAATGAGAAAAAAAAAGAAAGAAAAAGAGACCGTTGGGGGAGGGAGTGGGAATAAAAACCTTGTGTTTCAGTGACTCGTGAATGACGTCTACTTAGACACATTTGAAAGTCTCTTTAAGTTAAGATCTTGACTTGCTTGATGCTCTATACTTTTTTTTTAATAAGCTAAATGTTCGACTTGGTTTTTCAGGTCTGGCATTACGAGCAGAAAGTGTATATTTCTTCTTTCTATCAGAGGTAAGTCACACCATTTCCTTTTGAATCCAGAAATGTATATTTTTTACGGTTTGGGGATGGAATAAAAATAGAAAACGTACAACTTTCAAGTGGCTCATTTCACACAGTAATAGAAACTTGTCGTTCCACTGCATATCCGACTATTCTGAATAGGAGTAGGCTTACTCTTTTTATACACAAACTTATTCTGTTCTTATTCACGATCTCGAAAACTCACAAACAAAAGTACCGTGACAAGTCTGAGTGAATCAACAATGTTATATAATCACAAAGGTATAATATACAATTTTTATTTTTTTGCGGAATCACGTGACTAGATTGAAAAAAAAAAGTCCAATTTTATAAAGTTTGGGTTTTGTTTGGTTGTTTTTAAGAACGTGGTTACACAATAGGGCTATCTGTGTTTTGACCACCATGACCATTTGAACCCCGAATTTTACAAGTAAGCTCTCATGCTTATAGCTAAGCTACCAAGAACTATAAAGTTTGGAAGAATAAAAACTTATATTTTTGATGTTCTTGTTGGTTTATAAGGAAACATGATTCGTCTCCCAGCAGAAACTCCCAATAAACTCGTATTCAAAATCATAAATAACATTC
>NW_013679586.1:0-1880 GCF_000517525.1 Limulus polyphemus
ACTCGTCGTTAGCCTTACTTGGTACAACAACTCCATGAACACCTAGGTGTAACTCTAGTTACTGAGTGTGTAAGCCCCATACTCATCTTTAGCGTTATTTGGCACAATTGCTCCATGAACACCTAGGTGTAACTCTAGTTACTGAATTTATAACCATCCTACGCATCTTTAGCCTTACTTGGTACAACTACTCCATGAACACTTAGGTTTAACTCTAATTACCGAATTTATAACCACCATACTCATCTTTAGTCTTACTTGGTACAACTAGTCCATGAACACTTAGGTGTCACTTTAGTTACCGAATTTATAACCGCCAAATTCCTCTTTAGCCTTAGTTGCTACAACACTCAATGAACACCTAGGTGTAACTCTAGTTACCGAGTTTATAACCACCTTACTCATTTTTAGCCTTACTTGGTAAAACTACTCCATAAACACCTAGGTGTAACTCTAGTTATAGAATTTATAACCACCATACTCATCTTTAGTCTTACTTGGTACAACTAGTCCATGAACACTTAGGTGTCACTTTAGTTACCGAATTTATAACCACTACATTCATCTTTAGCTTTACTTGGTACAACTAGTCCATGAACACTTAGGTTTAACTCTAGTTATCGAATTTATAACCATCCTACTCATCTTTAGCCTTACTTGGTACAACTACTCCATGAACACTTAGGTTTAACTCTAGTTACCGAATTTATAACCACCATATTCATCTTTAGCTTTACTTGGTACAACACTCCATGAACACCTAGGTGTAACTCTAGTTACCGAATTTATAACCACCATACTCATCTTTAGCCTTACTTGGTACAACTACTCCATCAACACTAAGGTGTAACTCCAGTTTCCGAATTTATAACCACCATACTCATCTTTGGCCTTACTTGGAACAACTACTCCATGAACACCTAGGTGTAACTCTAGTTTCTGAATGTGTAACTTTATACTCATCTTTAGCGTTATTTGGTACAACAACTCCACGTAGCTATAGTTACCGAATTTATAACCACCATACTCATATTTAGCGTTATTTGGTACAACTAACCCATGAACACCTAGGTGTGACTCAAGTTACAGAATTTATAACCACCATACACATCTTTAGCCTTAATTGGTACAACTACTCCATAAACAACCAGGTGTTACTCTAGTTACTTAATTTATAACCACCATACTTAAATAACGCTAAAGACGGAGTGGTTGTACCAAGTAAGTCTAAAGATGAGTAGGATGGTTATATATTCAGTAACTAGAGTTACACCTAGGTGTTCATGGAGAAGTTGTACCAAGTAAGGCTAAAGATGAGTATGGTGGTTATAAATTCGGTAAGTAGAGTAACACCTAAGTGTTCATAGAGTAGTTGTACAAAGGAAGGCTAAAGATGTATTTGGTGGTTATAAATTCGGTAACTAGAGTGACACCTAAGTGTTCATGGAGTAGTTGTACAGAGTAAGGCTAAAGATGAGAATGGTGGTTATAAATTAGGTAACTAGAGTTACACCTAGGTATACGTGGAGTTGTTGTACCGTTCATAGAGTAGTTGTACCAAATAACGCTAAAGATGAGTATGGTGGTTACAAATTCGGTAAATAGTTACACCTAGGTGATCATGGATTAGTTGTTCGAAGTAAGGCTAAATATGAGTAAGGTGGTTATAAATTCGGAAACTGGAGTTACACCTAGGTGTTGATGGAGTAGTATTACCAAGTAAGGCTAACGATGAGTATGGTGGTTATAAATTCGGTAACTAGAGTTACACCTACGTGTTCATGGAGTGTTGTACCAAGTAAAGCTAAAGATGAATATGGTGGTTATAAATTCGGTAATTAGAGTTAAATCTAAGTGTTCATACCTAGGTGTCACTCTAG
>NW_013679586.1:1890-4008 GCF_000517525.1 Limulus polyphemus
CTACGTGTAACTCTAGTTACAGAATATATAACCACCATACTCATCTTTAGCCTTACTTGGTAGAACTACTTTATGAACACCTAGGTGTAACTCTAGTTACAGAATATATAACCACCATACTCATCTTTAGCCTTACTTGGTACAACTACTCCATGAACACCTAGGTGTAACTCTAGTTACAGAATATATAACCACCATACTCATCTTTAGCCTTACATGGTACAACTATTCCATGAACACCTAGGTGTAACTCTAGTTACTGAATGTGTAACCCCATACTCATCTTTAGCCTTACTTGGTAGAACTACTCCATGAACACCTAGGTGTAACTCTAGTTACAGAATATATAACCACCATACTCATCTTTAGCCTTACTTGGTACAACTACTCCATCAACACCTAGGTGTATCTCTAGTTTCCGAATGTATAACAACCATACTCATCTTTAGGCTTACTTGGTACACCTACTCTTTGAACACCTAGGTGTAACAGTAGTTACTGAATGTGTAACCCCATACTCATCTTTAGCGTTATTTGGTACAACAACTCCACGAACACCTATGTGTAACTTTAGTTATTGAATTTATAACCACTAAATTCATCTTTAGCCTTAATTGGTACAACTACTCTATGAACACCTAGGTGTAACTCTATTTACAGAATTTATAACCACCATTCTCATCTTTAAGCTTACTTGGTACAACTACTCCATGAACAATTAACACCTAAGTGTTCATAGAGTAGTTGTACCATGTAAGGCTAAAGAGGAATTTGGCGGTTATAAATTCGGTAACTAAAGTGACACCAACTCTAGTTACCGAATTTATAACCACCATACTCATCTTTAGCCTTACTTGGTACAACTGCTCTATGAACACCTAGGTGTAACTCTAGTTACTGAATTTATAACCATCCTACTCATTTTTAGCCTTACTTGGTACAACTACTCCATGAACACTTAGGTTTAACTCTAGTTACTGAATTTATAATCACCATATTCATCTTTAGCTTTAATTGGTAGAACACTCCATGAACACCTAGGTGTCACTTTAGTTACCGAATTTATAACCACCAAATTCCTCTTTAACCTTACTAGGTACAACTACTCTATGAACACTTAGGTGTAACTCTAGTTACCGAGTTTATAACCACCATATTCATCTTTAGTCTTACTTGGTACAACTACTCCATGAACACCTAGGTGTAACTCCAGTTACCGAATTCTAAACACCATACTCATCGTTAGCGTTATTTGGTACAACAACTCCAAGAACACCTAGGTGTAACTCTAGTTACCGAATTTGTAACCACCATACTCATCTTCAGCGTTTTTTGGTACAACAACTCACGAATACATAGGTGTAACTCTAGTTACGGAATTTATAACCACCATACTCATCTTTAGCTTTACCTGGCAAAACTACTCCATGAAATCCTAGGTGTAACTATAGTTACCGAATTTATAACTACCATACTCATCCTTAGCATTATTTGGTACACCAACACCACAAACACCTAGGTGTAACTCTAGTTACCGAATTTATAACCACTATACTCATCTTTAGCCTTACTTGGTACAACTACTCCATGAACACTTAGGTTTAACTCTGGTTACCGAATTTATAACCCCCATACTCATCTTTAGCGTTATTTGGTACAACAACTCCACGAACACCTAGGTGTAACTCTAGTTACAAAATTTATAAAACCATACTCATCTTTAGCCTTAGTTTGTACAACTACTCCATGAACACCTAGGTGTAACTCTACTTACAGTATTAATAACCACCATACTCATCTGTAGCCTTACTTGGTACAACTACTCCATAAACACCTAGGTGTATCTCTAGTTACCGAATATATAACCACCATACTCTCTTTTGCGTTATTTGGTACAACAACTCCACGAATACCTAGGTGTAACTCTATTTACCGAATTTATAACCACCATACTCATCTTTAGCTTTTCTTGGAAAAACTACTTCAAGAACACCTAGGTGTAACTATAGTTACCGAATTTATAACCACCATACTCATCTTTAGCGTTATTTGGTACAGCAACTCCACGAACACCCAGATGTAACTCTAGTTACCGAATTTATAACCACCATACTCATC
>NW_013679586.1:4588-7431 GCF_000517525.1 Limulus polyphemus
TAGCGTTATTTGGTACATCAACTCTACGAATACCTAGGTGTAAGTCTATTTACCGAATTTATAACCACCATACTCATCTTTAGCTTTACTTGGAAAAACTACTTCATGAACACCTAGGTGTAACTATAGTTACCGAATTTATAACCACCATACACAGCTTTAGCGTTATTTGGTGCAACAACTCCACGAATACCTAGGTGTAACTTTTTTTACCGAATTTATAACCACCATACTCATCTTTAGCTTTACTTGGCAAAACTACTCCATGAACACCTATGTGTAACTATAGTTACCAAATTTATAACCACCATACTCATCTTTAGCGTTATTTGGTACAACAACTACACGAATACCTAGGTGTAACTCTAGTTACCGAATTTATAACCAACCTACTCATCTTTAGCGTTATTTGGCACAACAACTCCATAAACACCTAGGTGTAACACTAGTTACACAATGTATAACCACCATACTCATCTTATGCTTTACTTGGCACAACTACTCCATAAATACCTAGGTGTAACTCTTGTTTCCGAATTTATAACCACCATACTCATCTTTAGCCTTACTTGGTACAACTACTCCATGAACACCTAGGTGTAACTCTAGTTACCGAATGTGTAACCCCATACTCATCTTTTGCGTTATTTGGTACAACAATTCCACGAACACCTAGGTGTAACTCTAGTTACCCGAACTTGTAACCACCATACTAATCTTTATCGTATTTTGGTACAACAACTCGACGAATACCTAGGGGTAACTCTAGTTACAAAATTTATAACCACCATACTCATCTTTAGCCTTACTTGGCACAACTACTCCATGAACAACTAGATGTAAATATAGTTACCGAATTTATAACCATCATACTCATCTTTAGCCTTACTTGGTACAACTACTCCATGAACACATTGGTGTAACTCTAGTTACAGAATTCATAACCATTATACTCATCTTTAGCCTTTTTTGGTACATCTACTCCATGAACAACTGGGTGTAAATCTAATTACAGAATTTATAACCACCATACTCATCTTTAACCTTACTTGTTACAACTACTTCATGAACACCTAGGTGTAACTCTAGTTACCGAATTAATAACCCCCATACTCATCTGTAGCGTTATTTGGTACAACAACTCGACGAATACCTAGGTGTAACTCTAGTTATAGAATTTATAACCACCATACTCATCTTTAGCCTAACTTGGCACAACTACTCCATGAACACCTAGAAGTAAATATAGTTACCGAATTTATAACCATCATATTCATCTTTAGCGTTACTTGGTACAACTACTCCATGAACACATAGGTGTAACTCTAGTTACAGAATTTTTAACCATCATACTCATCTTTAGTCTTACTTGGTACAGCAACTTTATGAACAACAAGGTGTAACTCTAATTTCAGAATTTATAACCACCATACTCATCTTTAGCCCTACTTGGAACAACTACTCCATGAACACTTAGGTTTAACTCTAGTTACAGAATTTATAACCCCCATACTCATCTTTAGCGTTATTTGGTACAACAACTCGACGAACACTTAGGTGTATCTCTAGTTACCGAATTTATAACCACCATAGTCATATTTAGCCTTACTTTGTACAACTACTCCATGAACACTTAGGTTTAACTCTAGTTACCGAATTTAACACCCCCATACTCATCTGCATCGTTATTTGGTACAACTACTCCATGAACACTTAGGTGTAACTCTAGTGTCCGAATTTATAACCACCATATTCATCTTTAGCCTTTCTTGGTACAACTACTCTACGAATACCTAGGTGTAACTCTAGTTACCGAATTTATAACCACCATATTCATCTTTAGCCTTACTTGGTACAACTACTCTATGAACACATAGGTGTAACTATAGTTACCGAATTTATAACCACCATACTCATCGTTAGCGTTATTTGGTACAACAACTCCACGAACACATAGGTGTAACTCTAGTTACCGAATTTATAACCACCATATTCATCTTTAGCCTTCCTTGGTACAACTACTCCATGAACAGTTAGGTGTAACTCTAGTTACCGAATTTATAACCACCATACTTATCTTTAGCTTTACTTCGCCCAACTACTACATGAACCCCTAGGTGTAACAATAGTTAAGGAATTTATAACCACCATACTCATCTTTAGCGTTGTTTGGTACCCCAACTCCACGAACACCTAGGTGTAACTCTAGTTACCGAATTTATAACCACCATACTCATCGTTAGCGTTATTTGGTACAACAACTCCACGAACAACTAGGTGTAACTCTAGTTACCGAATTTGTAACCAATATACTCGACTTTAGCATTATTTGGTACAACAATTCCACGAACACCTAGGTGTAACACTTGTTACCGAATTAATAACCACCATACTCATCTTTAGCGTTACTTGGTACAACAACACCATAACACCTAGTTATAACTCTAGTTACCAAATTTATAATCACCATACTCATCTTATCCTTACTTGGTACAACTTCTCCATGAACACTTAGGTGTAATTCTATTTACCGAATTTATAACCACCATATTCATCTTTAGCCTTTCTAGGTACAACTACTCTACGAATACCTAGGTGTAACTCTAGTTACCGAATTTATAACCACCATATTCATCTTTAGCCTTACTTGGTACAACTACTCCATGAACACATAGGTGTAACTATAGTTACCGAATTTATAACCACCATACTCATCGTTAGCGTTATATGGTACAACAACTCCACGAACACTTAGGTGTAACTCTAGTTACCCAATTTATAAACACCCTATTCATCTTTAGCCTTACTTGGTACAACTACTCCATGAACACATAGGTGTAACT
>NW_013679587.1:0-4815 GCF_000517525.1 Limulus polyphemus
ACTATACCGATTTTTGTCTTTATTACAGCTTCACGTGACTAGACCGATTTCTGTCTTTATTACAGCTTCACGCGACTAGACCGATTTCTGTCTTTATTACAGCTTCACGTGACTAGACCGACTTCTGTCTTTATTACAGCTTCACGTGTCAGTTTTCCAAGTGCGAGGAATCGAACCCCAAATTTTAACGTTATGCGTCCGTAAACTTAAGGCTGTCCCACTGTGGGATATCATTGTGGCTGCTCTGAGTAGTGCTTGGCTAGCTATAATTCAAACCAAACCAAAAGTGTAGGGTATCACATGGTGCTGATTTCACTGCTACTGTTGCTATTCTCATCGTTGTATTCTGCTCCCTCTATAACTTGGTCATTGCTGACTTCGCTGCTGGTGCACAGGAGTGGATTTCATACAATATTCTGGTCATGACTGTTGCTCTCATCAGACTAATTAGTATTCTTTGCTGTACTTTCCAGACTGCAGCATATTTCACTAACTTATCTCTCAGATTATCATTATATATGTGTAGACATTGCCAATAACAACACCCAAAAATGTGACGGGTTCTTATGTGGAATATGGAATATACATAAGCCAATATGAACTGTATGAGCTCTGGTAGCCAACATCCACCAGGCTTTATCTAGTTGGATTGACATTTTGAAATTTGGCAGACTAAGTGTAGATGCTTGTGGCAAGCCAGAGCTTATTTCTAACATTTCATATCCCAGTTTGACAAATTTTAACTCATAATGCCTGGTGATCAACATAGCCAATATCCATTAGTGGGAAAGTTCGAGGTTCTCAGATCCTTTAATTTCATTGTAAAAATTTCAATATCCATTCACTCAATTGTAGACACCGTCAAGGTCCAATAGCTCAACAGCACAGTGCTGTGACGTTTGCATACACTACTGGATGCTGTGTGTGACTGCCTTGACATTTGAGGTTGTGGAGTTCTATGGTCTAACAGCTTGCTGCCTTTTCTGTGAGCCTTAAACATACATTTGAATTGATATTAGTCTATATCTATTCAGTGTGTGATGGATGATCTATGAAGGGTTTGGGAATATTACCATTCTCTGAGGTTTTCTTTATTTTCCCTTCCATCGTTAACAAATTGACTGTTTCAGCTAGCTCTACTTTCTACTTCATGGAAAAAGTTTTATTTCAGAGTATGTTATACCAATTGAGTCTTGTGCAAATTTCTCTTTGTTGCTCATTCTCTGAAATTCACCTCATTGGCACTGGCGTTTCCAACTGTAGATCAGCTCTCTTCCTGCCCTGACTATCTTACCAAGACCTGCCCATTTTCTTGTATTTGGCTTGCAGATTTCTGCAAGAAACCATTACAATTTTTTCATCGGTTCAAAGGCATTAACCATTCAGCCTTTGGATCTACTGTAACCCTATCATACATCTTCTTGATATTATTTTTGATTATTTTTCCCAGGCTCCAAATTTGATTTGGTATACTGATGTCTGCTGGCACAAGCTACTGCTCTCTGCTTTTTTTTAATTCTGAGGTAGCTCTGTTGAATTGGGATTTCTCCTGCTTGATTAGACTTTCTTCTTTTGGCCTTATTATTCTCTTTACAGTCTGGCGTCACTTCTGCTGTCTTCTATTTGGGTTCATTGTGACTCCTAAGTTTACTTTTTGACTCATTCACTCACTTCTCACTAATCTTCTACACTCACTTATGATGGTTTTGAATAGTGTTCTATATTGGACGTCTGTCGTCCGAGTGAGTTTTTGAGATGGCTGTTTTCTTGGCTATACACACGAGTATGGGCTTACGATAATTTCCCATTAAAGGCACTATCTCCTATTTCAACTTATGACATGTAGCAGATGTAACAAAGGTGAGATTTGTGGATGAGACAGAGTCTCCCCCTCTCTCTGCCATTCTTGTTGAAACATAATTACTGGCTAGAATACAGTTCATGTTTTGCAGTACCTCCTCCAATAATTTTCAATTCATATTTCAGCCAAGTTCTTGCCAGAATGGGCTCTTGGCATCAAATTTATCTGTATTGATGACTCTTCTGCCAATATGCACAAGAGGATTCAGTAAACTAGTCCAATTCTTTACCTCTGTCATAATGTTATTGAGTATATACAAACTTACCAGGATGTATTCCTTGACAGCAATCTTCATGATTACTGCAAGAGCTTCTGCTCCTACTACGTTTCTAGGAATGGTCTGTTGACAACATTCAGAATTGGCATCTACAAGGATGAGAAGTCCTCTTTTGGTACTTATCTCCACTGTCGATGGTTCAAAAAAAGACTTCGATGTCTCTTTTGTTTTGTTTAATTGAATACTGAAAATTATCTTCTTGAAAATTATCTATACTAACCATCCCTAAGTTAGAAGTGGTTGATAAGAGGAAAGGCAGTTATTCAAACCACCAACCATTAACTCTTGGTTTACTCTTTAACAGCGAAAATTGGGATTTACTGTCACATTATAAAACCTCCACAGCTTAAAGGGCAAGTATGCTTATTGGTGGAATTCGAACCCGCGATTCGCAGGTTGCCTAACCACTAGGCCATGGGCACCTGATGTCGCCGCGTTGTTTCTTGCACCATTATTATATTGCTCTCATCCAGTAGTTTTGCAATGGTCACTTCTTATTTTGTGGTAATGGGGGTTATAATATATTAACCAAATATATTTGTTTATTCGTTCTCTTCCTCTTACTTATCTTCCTGCTTTTCCGTCTTCTAAAGATCTTCAACCACTTCAGAATAACAATTAGTTTCTGCATCTGTTGGTCCACTTATGAGTGATCAGTATAATAATTAATTTTACAGTTTAGTTTAACATTTCCATTAAATCCTTTTTGTTTCGTTGTTGTTGTGTTTTATTCCAGGACTGAATAATTTGTCCATAAAAATTGTAATATTTTCTAAGTTATTCTAGTTTGGAAAACTGGTAATGCGAAAGAAATGAACATGGCTCAAAGCAGAAAAACATTTTATTACTAAACCTAACTTTAGTTATAACTCTGACGTCACAATCAACAATCTGTCGTTGTATCTATGTTTTAGAATGTCGTATTATCTTAATAAGATCGTGTACAAACCATTTTATTGCTAAACCTAACTTTAGTTAATAAAATGGTTTGTACACGATCTTATTAAGATAATACGACATTCTAAAACATAGATACAACGACAGATTGTTGATTGTGACGTCAGAGTTATAAAAACTAGAGTTAGTTATCTTATGGAGTTCGTATTCTATTCAATTAATTAAATAGTTAAATAACTTATGCACACCATGTGTTTATTATTAAGTTCATTTTAAACAGTAATACTAAAAGTGGTAAGTTATTGGTCTGTTAAAAATTTTAACAATAATCATCCTTGTCAGGGTAATTTGAGTTGGAAGGCGGTATAATGCGGGTTAACACCCAAGTTTTTAAATGGCTAGTGGCACCGTTAGTGCACCATTAGTGGATTGAAAGACGTCCAGGCGATAATAGATTTACATCCGCCCACGGATTTAACAGCACCTCTGGAATAATCGTCTCAATTACATTGGTTATTTGCAATGTTACCATTTCCGGTTCCTGTGTTTTGTAGACAATGTTCTTCGCATACTTCTGTTCAAACTAGTGAGAAAAACTTGTCCCACATACCGAAACTATGTATACGGCAAGGTTCCTATTCTATTCAATTAAGAGAGTCCTTAAATAATAAAAGAAGGCACCCTGTTCGTTATAGAATATTCAGAATCCGAAAATAAATCACGAATCTTATAATAGTTATATGGTATTGTAACGGTTTCTACTAATAGGGGGTCCTTTGGATTATTTGGTAAAATATAATGACCACTTAGTGATAACGAAAGGGTTTTGTTTCATATTGTTACGACAGCGGAAGTCACGTGACGCTGCTGGCGCGTTGGCGCTGGTAGCGTGCGTGATGAGTTTCTCGAATGATTGGGGAAGTTCGAGTGTGTTCGAGATGCTCTCTTCGTTAGTATATAAGCCTGGCCGGGAAAGTCAGCAGAGATAAATGAAGAGAGAGGAGTAGTTACATTGAGTTCCGTGTAATTTATGATTCTGTTAGTTTCGAGCTAGTGAGCCGTAAAGTGTGTGTTTTGCACTCGTCGAGAGCGAACTTATCGATATTGTGAATCGCTGTGATTTATAGCGTGTATTATAAAAGTTGTTAAGTTTAAAGTGACGAGAAACGTACTGATTGTGGAACTACTATGTACTAAAAATTTGTATCGAGGAAGAATAAACTGGTTTAATCAATAAAGGACTTGTATCGCTAGAGATCCTCGGAAAATTTCTACTGGAAACAAACAAACAAGCAGATACGTAACAACATATTGACTAAAAAGTTTTAAACTTATAATGTTTCAGAACTAACGATAGGCTTGAGTTTACAATAACGATAAACCGTCGCTTGCTAATTGCTTTCGTAAATATGTTACTAGGCGTTGTGGTAGTATTCTAAAAGTCTACCAAATATAGTAGAAAAATAAGAAATTGTTGGATAAACTTTCGAAAAGTAAGTAAGTTACAGTTTTTCCTTTTAAGGGTTTAGCTACTGCCACTGTATAGGCTTAGTGTGTACAATCTCGCCAAGTTTAATTCTACGTTAAAATTAGTTTAACAGTTAAGTGTTTGGATATTGCCACTGTATAGGCTTAGTGTGTATAATATTGCCATGTATACTTCAGAGTTGACTTCTGTTTTGAGTGTTTAGATACTGCCATTGTTCAGGCTTAGTATTTAAGATACTGTTACGTTTCTGTATGTTTGTTTGTTAATTCTTCTAAGATACAAGTCCTTTCT
>NW_013679587.1:5761-7785 GCF_000517525.1 Limulus polyphemus
CGCAACAATATCATCAAGTTTACTTCCACGTTAACCTTTTTTGGTTTGGTTTTTTTACGTGTTGTAATATTACCGCTGTGTAGGCTTAGTGTGTAGTGACAGTGTACGATATCGCGATGATAACTTCTACGTGAAGCTTTGTTTTAAGTGTTTAGATACTGCCATTGTGTAGGCTTAGTGTCTACGATACTGCTGTATGTTTACTTCGACGTTAACTTTTTATTTACTGTCATTGTTCATGTTCGATACCGTCAGATTTACTTACACTTGAACGCGAGTATGAATGTAGGCCTAGTTGGAACTGTGATTATTTGGAACAGAATCATGTTTTTTTTTTAAGTGGAACTTCATAAATTCATTGTGTGAGATATAAGGAATATTATACAACTGTCTTACGAATGCATTAAGATTTATTATTCAAATACTCATCGGCCAACTACTAAAGTTTCCATTTACAAACTATATAACAAGATAAAAGTTGAGTGTTAACTTTAAGAAGTGCATTTACCTTCAAAGTCAGTTTGTTTCTTTGGCACCTGTTTCTGCTGGTCATAAGGCAGGAAGAACCGACCAGTAGCCCTTTGATTAATGTTGACATCAGAACTGACCCCTAAATGAAATATTTCTGTGTTTTGGTAGGCGATACTTAGATGTAAAACTCCTGCACCTAAAACAGGGGAATGATACTTTTCTTGGACTTTGAAACATTTATTATCATATCTCAAATTCAGCGTTTACAAATGTTCCAGGAACAAAAACAGTATAAGTTTACATGTTATCCAACACACTAAAAAACAATGAAAAAGAAAGTATTCCATATCGAAACAATAGAACAGTTTGAGTTCCTATAGTACGTGGCTATTTTATTAAGACGTTCACCTGTTATCGGATTTAGCGATAATTACAAGGACTTGGGGTGGCATAGACCCCACGGGATACCAGGAAATGTGTCACTTGTTAAAAAGTATGGTCTGCAATTAGCTGAGAGATTATGGCAGAATATTATAATAGACATCATAATATTCAATTTTATCCCCAAAAAAATGCTCAAAGGGATTTTGATCTAGTCATTTTCGTGGTCAATGAATGTGAATAAGGTCAACGTTAAACTTTTCTAACCAATTTTACACACTGTGAGTGTGATGAATGATCGTATTATCATCTTGTAAGAGCCCTCGTTGATGAAAATGGAAAAGAAACATTATGGGGTAGACATGGTCAGAAACAGATATACTCTATATAAATAAAGTTCACCCACACATTTACATCACCTCCAGAAGCTTGTATTGACAGAATAACAAGAGCAGGATCAACCACCTTATGTGGTTTTCACCATACTTTTACCATCAATACAAAGAAGTGGGGAAACACATGCCTCCAGTGATTCGTTGTCTACGTTTGCTCTTTAACCACCACTAGAGCTGTGTCTTCTTGTATGCAACTGAGTTAAAATATCTTCAGACCATATTTTATAAAGTTCTTCATATGATATGATTGGATATAGCTAACTGGGATACTACGACCTGTTGCATATCACAGCCTTTCTAATCCCCCACTCCCCCAAGGTCTACCACCATCGATTAATGGCCACAGTTTTTGACTTTGCTTGCTACTATCGATAGTGATACTATACTAGACAGACGTCTGTTGTCGAGATTCCTTTTGTAACTTCATATTGTCTTATAGACTAAATTTGATCTGATTACAAAGCTATATTTCTAGGTTCACTTGATATATCATATGATTAGGGCCAATTAGAGGGGGCCAGGAAGGCCATAACTTCATATTGTCTTATAGACTAAATTTGATCTGATTACAAAGCTATGTTTCTAGGTCACTTGATATATCATATGATTAGGGCCAATTACAGGGCGCCAGGAAGGCCATAACTTCATACTGTCTTATAGACTAAATTTGATCTGATTACAAAGCTATGTTTCTAGGTCACTTAATATATCATATGATTAGGGCCAATTACAGGGCGCCAGGAAGGCCATAACTTCATATTGTCTTATAGACTAAAT
>NW_013679588.1:0-2985 GCF_000517525.1 Limulus polyphemus
GCCCATACCACTGCAATCTTTCTCCTGAACTTTCTTCGATATTTCCACCACTTTAGTTGTTCCTCGAATCCACACATCCATCTCAACTATTTGACAAGCCTTTGATTTAATCAAGTCATGCATTTTCTGTTAGGTGTTGCTAGAGGTAAGAAGCATTAAAACATGGCCTGGTGGTTAGGATTCTCGACTCGCAATATATGTTATAATGTGACGTTCAGTTTCGCTATTCATAGTGGGTAGTGTTAACTAGCTTACTTCCCTCTAGTGTATCCCTTCAATATTAGGGACAGCTAGTGTAGGTAGCCGTCGAATAGCTTCGGGTGAAATTAAAAAATAAACAAAGAAATATAAAATTTTTAAATCGTGATTAACTCAGTTTGTCGATATGAAAATTGGGACATGTTGTGTTTAGTTGTCATCTGCGAAGGTAGGTGGCTCTGATCAGGAGTTAATGATAATAAAAACTATAAAACTTAAGGCAGGTTTGAAATTGTTATAGGGGTTCTAACGCCAAGAACTCTACTTTCTCAGACAACCAAGCTTTTTTTAACAATAGGCACATTTTGTGAACTAGAGAAGATACATATAGTTCATTACATTCTCACTACAGGGCGCTAGTATCTGAAAATTTGTATATAATTAGAGAAATCATGAAGTCTGCATTCAAAGTACTGTGAAAGTCTGGAATATTAATAAATCGATCACTAGAAAGGTTTTGTACTTTGACTTTGCTGTGTTCGTTAACCCTAACGTTTCTGAACACTTTACAGAGTGGTGCATAAAATGCGTGACTTGGGAAATCCTGTACTTTTGAACTGATTCCATGAACTTGTGCTATTAACGCCTTCTAGAATATGGTTTAGGCTAAACAGCCCCGACACTCGTAAAACAACGCTGTTATTAGCTAGCATGAGTAATTGACGTCATAATCCACTGGACTGAATAACGATTTCGAATTTGTCATTTCAAGGGGTGTGAGAAGTTGTAAAAATACTTCACATTACACAGAATTACGTTACTATTTTAATTAATGAGAATAAAGGGAAGGCAGCTAGTCAACAGCACCCACCGCCAATTCTTGGGGTAATCTTGTCTCACCAAAGAGTAGCATTTGACCGTCACTCTTATAGCACACCCGCCGCCACACGTTTTGTGGTGCAACGGATTACGAGCCATGACTTCTTATATACACAGTCTGGGCACACTAACAACTAGGCCATACCTAGTTATACGACTGATTATCATAGCTGAACTGAGGTTTGGTAAAGTAAATAAAAACCTGGACTGACACAATTGTTCTGAGGACAGCGCGAGCTTCATGAAACGAAAATAATTAAGAATATAAAAAAAATTACCAAAAAATTACATGTGCCAGCAGGGGTGTCGCACAAGTCAATGTAAGTGGATTAGGGTGTCGTTAGTGTAAAATATTTGGAAACCACTTACGTAGGATACAAGGGGGGGGGCGTAATTGGCTGGTGAGGTAATAGAGTGGGAGGGAGAACATTGTTTAGAATATAAATAATGCTAAGCTATATAAACAATGAATTTGTTTCATTATGCAACAGTGTAAACAATGTTTATTTCCACGCTCAGAAAGAGTTTATCTAATATAACTAACGATGGGATGGGGGTAATTATATTATTATGCTGTGATGTTTTATGTTATCCAACATGGACATAATTTGAAGTACCTCTGTTAGGCAGCTTCTTTCTGGTACTTAAACTTGTACACAATATATTTTAGATTATTAAAAACTTTCAACCTCAGTGACCCGATATGGAAAAGTGCGTGCCCAGCTAAACCTTGGACGTTGAGTTAGTGAAACCTACTACACAAGAGGAAATGCTATGTTTGCATACTCTAGGCCTAGATTAGACTTTGACTTATTTTCTCTGTAAACATGGCTTCCTGTTGTTAGAGTATTATTTTATCTTTTCATATTTGTTATTAACAAGACTAACGTCTGTTCTAGGCCTGGAACATACATACGATAGACTGGTCAGAGATTAGATAATAAAACGAAAAGGCCAAGCGAGAATTGGAGAAAAGAACGTTGCCACTCCTGCAATTAAACTGCTATAGATTACCAGAACCGGTTTCCCTACATGTGACATATCGAAGTTCACTGGTGCACGTGATACATTAACCCAAAACTGGCAAGTTGCCAAGGTCAATTTCTTTTACTCCCCCAGTTTATGGTAAGGGAGATGTCCCTCTTGCGGCTATAATTATAAACAACCTATATAGTTAGTCCTAACCAAAATTAAAAGTACAGTAAACGTTATTTAAGCTAAAAAATACGGAGAACGCTTAACGGATAGTTCTAACCTATGTAGAAAGCTACAGCGGGCAGCAATTAACATTTACTGAGAGGAAACTACATAAGGAACTTATTTAACAGAAAGGACCAACTAACGTAAGAAGAAAATAAACTAACTGCCGATTAAGCTAAGCATCAAATAAAGGGAAAGTTCAATCTGTCCGGTGAACAGTGTCAACTGTTAAACGTAATTATAGTACAGAAGAACCTAATTTATAGTTACGCATAATTAAATTACAAAACATAGGATAACACATTCCCAGCTAGAATAGCCTAACCTAAGCAGTAAATAATAGGAAATACCATCCTCATTCAAACCTAACTTAAATGAAAGAAGACAGGAAACATTCAACCACAGATAGACATAAGCTAATTAGAGAAGTAAGGGAATCATATTTCACAGTTAAGCCTAACTTAAAGAAAGAAAACAGGTTACATTTATCCACAAATAGGTATAACCTTATTTGAAAAGTAAAAGAATTAACATCCCAGCTAAGCCTAACCTAAAGAAAGAAAATAGGTTACATGTATCCACAAATAGGTATAACCTTATTTGAAAAGTAAAAGAATGAACATCCCAGCTAAGCCTAACTTAAAGAAAGAAGATAGGTTACATTTATCCACACATAGGTATAACCTTATTTGAAAAGTAAAAGAATGA
>NW_013679588.1:3944-4605 GCF_000517525.1 Limulus polyphemus
CAACATGAATAAGGAACTTTTAACAATACTTACAGAGCCAACAGTAAAGATACGCAACACGAATAAGGAACTTTTAACAATACTTACAGAGCCAACAGTAAAGATATACAACATGAATAAGGAACTTTTAACAATACTTACAGAGCAAACAGTAAAGATATACAACATGAATAAGGAACTTTTAACAATACTTACAGAGCCAACAGTAAAGATACGCAACATGAATAAGGAACTTTTAACAATTCTTACAGAGCTAACCAATAGTAAAGATATACAACATGAATAAAGAACTTTTAACAATACTTACAGAGCCAACAGTAAAGATATACAACATGAATAAGGAACTTTTAACAATACTTACAGAGCCAACAGTAAAGATATACAACATGAATAAGGAACTTTTAACAATACTTACAGAGCCAACCAATAGTAAAGATATACAACACGAATAAGGAACTTTTAACAATATTTACAGAGCCAACAGTAAAGATATACAACATGAATAAGGGAACTTTTAACAATACTTACAGAGCCAACCAATAGTAAAGATATACAACATGAATAAGGAACTTTTAACAATACTTACAGAGCCAACAGTAAAGATACGCAACATGAATAAGGAACTTTTAACAATACTTACAGAGCCAACAGTAAAGATACG
>NW_013679588.1:4879-8068 GCF_000517525.1 Limulus polyphemus
GGTATAACCTTATTTGAAAAGTAAAAGAATGAACATCCCAGCTAAGCCTAACTTAAATAAAGAAAATAGGTTACATGTATCCACAAATAGGTATAACCTTATTTGAAAAGTAAAAAGAATGAACATCCCAGCTAAACCTAACTTAGAGAAAGAAGACAGGAAACATTTATCCACAGATAGCGATAAGCTAATTAAAGAAGTAAAGGAATCATATTTCACAGTTAAGCCTAACTTAAAGAAAGAAGATAGGTTACATGTATCCACAAATAGGTATAACCTTATTTGAAAAGTAAATGAATGAACATCCCAGCTAAGCCTAACTTAAAGAAAAGACAGGTTACATTTATCCACAAATAGATATAATAGCCTAATTAGAATAGTAAAGGAATCCCTTTTCGCAGTTTAACCTAACTAAATAAATCTAATAGTTTCATTATATTATGAAAATTAAAGAACAAAACAGCTAACTTAACCTAATCAGGTTTCAACAAAGATAACGAAATTATCCCTATTGGTACCTGGACATAAAAATATATAAATATAACCAGCGTTACGAACTGAAATTCTTGTATAAAAATATACAAATACAACCAGAATTATGAGCTGACATCATGACATGAAAATATATAGATACAACCAGCCTTACGAATATATGTGCTATCAGCTTTAGGAACTGATATTTTGGTTGAAAACATAGATAAAAGCAGAGTTATCAATATAGATACAAACAGTCTTATAATGTGGAACAGAAGCATGAAATACACAACACTGGGTTTAATCGTTTCGACTTTACAAATGTTTGATGGCATTGAATTCAAAAAGGAGAACGGGGACTGTAAGGAACTTTTAACAATACTTACAGAGCAAACAAAGAGTAAAGATACGCAACATGAATAAGGAACTTTTAACAATACTTACAGAGCCAACAGTAAAGATACGCAACATGAATAAGGAACTTTTAACAATATTTACAGAGCCAACAGTAAAGATACGCAACATGAATAAGGAACTTTTAACAATATTTACAGAGCCAACAGTAAAGATACGCAACATGAATAAGGAACTTTTAACAATACTTATAGAGCTAACCAATAGTAAAGATATACAACATGAATAAGGAACTTTTAACAATACTTATAGAGCTAACCAATAGTAAAGATATACAACATGAATAAGGAACTTTTAACAATACTTACAGAGCTAACCAATAGTAAAGATATACAACATGAATAAGGAACTTTTAACAATACCTATAGAACCAACCAATAGTAAAGATATACAACGTGAATAAGGAACTTTTAACAATATTTACAAAGCCAACCAATAGTAAAGATATACAACATGGATAAGGAACTTTTAACAATACTTACAGAGCCAACCAATAGTAAAGATATACAACATGAATAAGGAACTTTTAACAATATTTACAGAGCCAACAGTAAAGATATACAACATAAATAAGGAACTTTTAACAATACTTACAAAGCCAACCAATAGTAAAGATATACAACATGAATAAGGAACTTTTAACAATACTTAAAGAGCCAACCAAGAGATTACCCAACTGGCATGTAAGCTTCCAGTTTTAACGTTAAATTATTCAGCCGACATGTAAGCTTGAACTTTTAACGCAAGATTATCCAACTGACATGTAAGCTTGAACTTTTAACGTTAAATTATTCAGCTGACATGTAAGCTTGAACTTTTAACGTTAAATTATTCAGCTGACATGTAAGCTTGAACTTCTAACGCTAAATTATCCAGCTGACGTGTAAGCTTGGACTTTTAACGTTAAATTATCCAGCTGACATGTAAGCTTGAACTTTTAACGTTAGAGTATCCAGCTGACATGTAAGCTTGAACTTTTAACGTTAGAGTATCCAGCTGACATGTAAGCTTGAACTTTTAACGTTAGAGTATCCAGCTGACATGTAAGCTTGAACTTTTAACGTTAGAGTATCCAGCTGACATGTAAGCTTGAACTTTTAACGTTAGAGTATCCAGCTGACATGTAAACCTGAAGTTTTAACGCTAGATTATCCAGCTGACATGTAAGATTGAAGTTTTAACGCCAGATTATCCAGATAACGTGTAAACTTGAAGTTGAGGTGTAAAATTCAAGTTTTTCGTTAGATTAATCATGTAAAACAGAGTAGTCACTTGGCAAGTTTAATGAGAACACAGTAATAAAGGCATGTTAAAAACCTGTGAAATTTAAACCAATGTAAATTCACACGCCTGAATACCAATCATATCTATATGTAAGTTTACCCCTGAAGAAGAAAGGCCCAACTTTCGAAATCGCTAGGGTTATCGAGTTTTTATGATCTTGTATCAAGATTATTGAATCTATGTGTTTTTCTGACATCATATAGGTAAGTTAACCCGTCTTAATATAAACGTGCTGATTTATATATCGTGAAATATATACCTTATTTTCTTTTCGAAAACAAAGAATTTCATCAAATTATATATTTCCAAAACCAACAATAAAGGCTTCAGATAAAACGATTTTCTAATATATCGTAATTAATAGCCTACATAAAATTATTGGTGTTTCATTATTTTATGGTTGACAGATACAAATTAAATGTTAACAATAGTGGAACAACTCAGAATCGCCATAGAGACTTGTTCTACGTCCTGCTAGTAACACCATATAACAGACAAAAAGTGACTGCTATTTTATTGTATACACCGTGCGATGTTCTCTCTATATACTTACTCTCCTCAATATCACATAACACTTCTGAACATACAAACTCGTACCATACTGCTTAATCTATTATATACACATACATAACAATCCTTAATATATCTTATACACTTGCATACATAACATCTATACATATAACTACGCTTCTAACTATCTTGTAAACACGTAATACACCCTTGATGTATGCTAAACACTAATATGCCATTCGGTAATATATCGTATATATATTTAGGTTAAACTTCTCAATACACTGTATGAACAATACACTCGTTTACATTGTTCAGTTCCAACGTTGTGTAGTACTATTACACAATGATGTAGCTGAACCAGTTGTGTTATGCAATATACATACAGAACCATTGTTTAACAATGGTTCTGTATGTATATTCATAACACAACTGGTTCAGCTACATCATTGTGTAATATAACAATGGTTCTGTATGTATATTCATAACACAACTGGTTCAGCTACA
>NW_013679589.1:0-3669 GCF_000517525.1 Limulus polyphemus
GCACTACACTTACACTACACTATTACTATACTACACTACACTATTACTATACTACACTACTACTTTACTACACTACACTACTACTTTACTACACTACTACTATTAATAGTGTAGTGTAGTGTAGTGTAGTATAGTAATAGTAAAGTAGTAAAGTAGTAGTGTAGTTACACTACACTATTACTATACTACACTACACTATTACTATACTACACTACTACTTTACTACACTACACTACTACTTTACTACACTACTACTATTACTGTACTACACTACTATTGTACTATACTACACTACTACTTTACTACACTACACTATTACTATACTACACTACACTATTACTATACTACACTACACTACACTACTACTGTACTGCACTACACTACTACTATACTACATTACACTACACTACTACTATACTACACTACACTACACTACTGCTGTACTGCACTACACTACTACTATACTACATTACACTACACTACTACTATCCTATATTACTACTACACTACTCTACTGCTATACTACACTATTACTGTACTACACTACACTACATTACTATTATACTACGCTACACTACTACTATACTACTACTACACTACACTACTACTATCCTATACTACTATTAGACTACTCTACTGCTATACTACACTATTACTGTACTACACTACTTATTCGAAACAATAGCTGAAGAATAACTGTGTTAGAAATGATTTTTATCTTTGCCAATCGGAAATTCTAAATGCTAGTTTTGGTATAATCTGAAGAAAAGAACAACCAGGCAACATTAAAGGTATATCAAGGGAGGAGGGAAGTTTGTGTAAAAACAAAACTAAGTGATAACAAAGTTTGGTGAAAGTGTGTTAATTGAAGAATAAAATTATTATAGTTTTGCACCGTAGTGGAGAAATCCAGGCAGCTTGCTTGTCTTTCTAGTGAAGATCTGAGTGATGAGGAAGATGAAACCGACTATTAAAACTCGGTCTCTCATGTGTACACAAGTTCCAACAGGAACAGAGCGTCTCGTGAGCAGCTAAAACTAAAGTTAAAAACAATCCAATTACATAGAGCACGTGTACTCGTTGTCCAGGTAATTAGGGCGTAAACCGTGGAAATGATTCCATCATCCGTGATGGAGTTACGAAGGAAAGGAGCAACACAGAGTATAAGTTACAGAGCTACATTATCCCTACAACATTGTAAGACAACTTTGGAAAGACTGGATTAATCGGAATACTTTTATAGCGTAAAGTATAATGATGTGTATATAGGACTTAAGTAAATAAACTTGCACAGGAGACTTCTGAAACTACTTCGAATGCTTAAAAAGTAAAGTTGAAATCAACGGATATTACAACGTAGTTAAATCAGGTTAGGCCTATCAAGATGTAGAACGTTAGCAGGAAGTATAGTGTAGGTAATAATTGAATAGAACTCAATAAGAGAAGCAACTTAAAGACTGTATATTATAAAACTGATAACCCAGATATTATAAACAGAACCATTTATCCTCTCAACTAGTGCGATTTGGCTCTGGAGCCTAGGATTCATGGTTCGCGACACCCTTGTTGGCAAAACACACTCCGTACTTTGGGGCCGCGGGGTGTGTGTGTGTTAAAAGAGTGACTGTCAAATCCCACTATTCAATCAGACAAGAGTAGCTCAAGAATTTGTGGTTGGTGCTTTTGACCAGCTGTCTTCCTCCTCGTCTGTTAGTTCAAAATTAGGGACGACGATATGTATTTAAGCCCCATGGAGCTCTGATGGAAAATTCGGAAATAAACCAAATCTCTACCAATGAAAGACGAGTTAATCTTTAATTTAATTATCTGATCAATAGTTCGATCAAATCTACCCTGTTAGAGTAGCAGTAATGTAATAGAAGTAATTGTTTATTCAGCTGTGGTCCGTGGAACAACCCTATAATTAGTCATTTTATTTATCTCGTAAGTAGTTCATAGACAGGGAAGATATGGTCCATGGAACAACCCTATAATTAGTCATTTTATTTATCTCGTAAGTAGTTCAAAGACAGGGGAGATGTGGTCCATGGAGCAACCCTATGATTAGTCATTTTATTTATCTCGTAAGTAGTTCAAAGACAGGGGAGATGTGGTCCATGGAACAACCCTATGATTAGTCATTTTATTTATCTCGTGAGTAGTTCATAGACAGGGGAGATGTGGTCCATGGAGCAACCCTATGATTAGTCATTTTATTTATCTCGTAAGTAGTTCAAAGACAGGGGAGATGTGGTCCATGGAACAACCCTATGATTAGTCATTTTGTTATTTATCTCGTGAGTAGTTCATAGACAGGGGAGATGTAGTCCATGGAACAACCCTATGATTAGTCATTTTATTTATCTCGTAAGTAGTTCATAGACAGGGGAAATGTGGTCCATAGGCTATCCGTGCTGCTCACCACGGATATCGAAACCCGGTTTCTAGTGTTGTAAGTCCACAGACATACCGCTGTGCCACTGGGAGGGGGGGGGGGCTGAAGCACAAAGCTACACAATAGGCTATCTGTGCTCAGGTATCGAAACCCGGTTTCTAGTGTTGTAAGTCCGCAGACATATCGCTGTGCCACTGGGGGGGGGGCGAATCAGAAAAGACATGAAATTTAGAGACCCTCTTAAATGAAAGCTTTAAATAGGGGCTTAGTTTATTTGGGAAGTTTTATCTACAGTTGACCAGGAGATCTTATTTTGCAACTACTTCTCCAATCTGCTAACTGATTAAACATCATTAAGTTGATATTAGTTGTTAAAAATGAAAACATATCAAAAACGTTTACGACAAGTCCAACAAACAAAACCAAAACCAATCATGAATTTAAACTGAAAAACAAAATACACTTAAAAGAACGAAAACAGCCAGTATTTTTGATGACACTATATGATTGTTTACAAATTTTTACGCAGTTTGACCAATATGGTGTAATTTTGTGAGCGATTAAAATATATCACTAATTTGTACGGTATATATTTTTCTAAGCTGTCGAAGCATGATTATAACTAATTATATATGTCGTACTAGGCCAGTTGCACCTATTAATGGCTTATGTAAACAATGTTCCGACCACTAATATGTTTCTTTGGTCCCAGCCGGCTTAATGAGCTCTGGTATCGAGCGGAACGCGTCGTCTGAAATAGATATAGTAGCCCTAATATCTAATGTCTTATGACAAGTAAAATTAAATGTCTCATAGCTAATGCAGACAGAAACGGTGTAGAGGAATAAGTGGATTGATAAAATATTCTTATCTCAGTAAATAAGTAAAAAAAAATGGTTTGAGAACTTGTTGGTACTACACTTGTGTGATGAATGAAACGGAACGACGTTTCGCCTTCTATGACTGAAGGAGGCCCCAGTACAGAAGTCACAACATCGTATATTTCGCTTGCTATGACTGAAGGAGGCCCCAGTACAGAAGTCACAACATCGTACGTTTCGCCTACTATGACTGAAGGAGGCCCCAGTACAGAAGTCACAACATCGTACGTTTCGCCTACTATGACTGAAGGAGACCCCTGTACAGAAGTCACAGCATCGTACGTTTCGCCTACTATGAATGAAGGAGGCCCCAGTACAGAAGTCACAACATCGTACGTTTCGCCTACTATGAATGAAGGAGGCCCCAGTACAGAAGTCACAACATCGTACGTT
>NW_013679589.1:4550-7715 GCF_000517525.1 Limulus polyphemus
TTACCATGGTATAAAACTAAATATACACAAAGACAAGTTACCACCATGGTATAAAACTAAATATACATGAAGACAAGTTACCATGGTATAAAACTAAATATACACGAAGACAAGTTACCATGGTATAAAACTAAATATACACGAAGACAAGTTATCATGGTATAAAACTAAATATACATAAAGACAAGTTACCATGGTATAAAACTAAATATCCATGAAGACAAGTTATCATAGGTATAAAACTAAATATACATAAAGACAAGTTACCATGGTATAAAACTAAATATACACGAAGACAAGTTACCATGGTATAAAACTAAATATACATGAAGACAAGTTACCATGGTATAAAACTAAATATACATGAAGACAAGTTACCATGGTATAAAACTAAATATACACGAAGACAAGTTACCATGGTATAAAACTAAATATACATAAAGACAAGTTACCATGGTATAAAACTAAATATACACGAAGACAAGTTACCATGGTATAAAACTAAATATACACGAAGACAAGTCACCATGGTATAAACCTAAATATACATGAAGACAAGTCACCATGGTATAAAACTAAATATGCATGAAGACAAGTCACCATACTATAAAACTAAATATACATGAAGACAAGTTACCATGGTATAAAACTAAATATACACGAAGACAAGTCACCATGGTATAAAACTAAATATGCATGAAGACAAGTCACCATGGTATAAAACTAAATATGCATGAAGACAAGTCACCATACTATAAAACTAAATATACACGAAGACAAGTTACCATGCAACGAAGTTTAGTTTCAACTACAAATACACAGAATTAGTTTTAATTTCTAATCTTTCGGGTTCAGTCATCGTCAGAGAATAAACATGTTAGTTAAACAACATCACCGGTTTTTTGATAGCTGTAACTGTAAATATTGTCTGTGTAATATGAAACTGTTATTGTACGTGATGTTGAATGTGGCTTTAATGGTTTTTTTTTTGTTTTCGTTATTGCTGTAAACTGAATGAATCATTGCTCAACACGTAATTATATGAATCTCACGATCCAACACAGACAAGGTTGTTCAAACAAACAGAATTATCACTCGACTTCTCTCCGGACCTTTTAGTTCCACAAAATGGAGAATGTTTTCTTTCCTATACGACTGTTACTACTCCACAACGTTTGTTCATTTTATAATCAGCCGTTCTTCGTTAGATCGGAATATTTTCGATCTGGTGACGAGCGTCTGCTTGGAGCGCCATTATTTTGATAAATAAACACTCTAACAATCCATAATTTATTTAATTTTATTATTTTCTTCGTGTTGCTTTTGCTTTTAATATATCAACTGCGTTTATAATATCCTGTAAGAGTTAGATAATTAATGTTTAATAGTAATTTTGAAGGAGGAAAAAAAAGGCTTAGGTACGACACTAAAATATATCTAAACGGATAAGAAATTAATAATAGTGTGAGAAGCGAACAACTTGTATGTGTTTTGTGAGATATATATGTTTTAATGTTAATTTGAATAAGAGCGTTGGTTAAAAATGTTTAATACATACATGCATATGATATATATATATTTATTAACAGGATTATTTTGCATAGATAGTTTAGTTTTTGGGACAAACCCAAGTTTCTTAAGCTCACCGAATCTCGTGAGATATTTTAAATGTTAACCGGGTGTATTAAATTAGTCCTACTAATTACTGGACCAATGTTTAGTTGCGATCTATGTAGACAGTTTGACCGCATAGGTTAACATGCTCGAACTGTAAATCGGAAGATGTATGGTTCACGTCTCGTTGCCGAGAAAGAGAATCACTATTTTGGGGCCACGTGTACGCTCTAAGAGTAACAGTCAAATTTTAATATTCGGTCAGTCAAGAGTATCTCAAAAAGTAGTTAATTCTGGGAGTACTTAACAACATGAGTGCTTTATAGAATACTGTACAAAACGTGGCTGTCGCCATGGGCCTTTTTTTGTTTTGAATTTCTGTAAAGCTACACGAGGGTTATCTACCATAGCTGTCCGTAATTGGGCTACCATTTTACCAACGAATAGTAGTATTGACTATCACACCCCCACGGCCGAAAGGTCGAGCATGTTCGATGAGTGGGATTCGAACCCACGACCCTGAGATTGCGAGTCGAGCGTCTTATCCAGCAGGTCTGTAAAGTTTGACAACCGCCATATTGTTAATACTGATTGTTACCAGGAATCCAGATGATAAATATTTGTTGCCTAGGTTATTAAATATATCGTAATAAACATAATTATTCAGACGTTCACTGATAAACAAAACTATAGCTAACGTGAGTCATTCATATTCAAGTATTTAAATGATAGATAATACGTGGTAGAAAACTTGTAGTTATTTTTAGTTTTTTGGAAAGTACAGAATATGTAATGATGGGTCAGTGAAACTTTTATTACCGTTGTTGACTTCTGTCCATTTGAAACAATTGAAGTTTAGTCTCGTAGTTATTGCATATCTCATGTGAACTAACACATGATGATCTTAAACCACCTTTTAACAACATGTTAATTACACAATACGAAAAACTGTTTAACTAACACCGAGAAGAGGCTTAACTTTTATGATATGTTAAATCAAGAGATTTGTTTGTTTGTTTTCGAATTTTGCAAGATTTGAGAACCAAGTTATTTTCCGTGCTTTAATGTGCATTTATATGTAGAAGATTCGGGCATAGTTGTCCCTAGTTTAGAACTACAGGCCAGGTTAGAAAACCCAAGATTCGGGTATAGTTGTCCGTAATTCAGAACTACAGACCAGGTTAGAAAACCCAAGATTCGGGTATAGTTGTCCTTATTTTAGAACTACGAACGGTAAGAAAACCCAAGATTCACGTATAGTTGTCCCTACTTTAGAACTACAGACCAGGTTAGAAAACCCAAGATTCGGGTATAGTTGTCCTTATTTTAGAACTACGGACTGTAAGAAAACCCAAGATTCACGTATAGTTGTCCCTACTTTAGAACTACAGACCAGGTTAGAAAACCCAAGATTCGGGTATAGTTGTCCTTAATTCAGAACTACAGACCAGGTTAGAAAACCCAAGTTTCAGATATAGTTGTCCCTAGTTTAGAACTGCAGACCAGGTTAGAAAACCCAAGTTTCAGATATAGTTGTCCCTAGTTTAGAAC
>NW_013679590.1:0-3735 GCF_000517525.1 Limulus polyphemus
TTATAACTATAGTCGTTACAAAAACACGTTATAGCTACAGTCGTTACAAAAACACGTTATAGCTACAGTCGTTACAAAAACACGTTATAGCTACAGTCGTTACAAAAACACGTTATAGCTACAATCGTTACAAAAACACGTTATAGCTACAATCGTTACAAAAACACGTTATAGCTACAGTCGTTACAAAAACACGTTATAGCTACAGTCGTTAGGAAAACACGTTATAGCTACAATCGTTACAAAAACACGTTATAGCTACAGTCGCTACAAAAACACGTTATAGCTACAGTCGTTAAAAACACGTTATAGCTACAAATAAGAATAGAAAGTCTGAGGATATTATTAATTGAGAATAACATTTAAAGTAAATGTTCTAGAAATCGCACCAGTGGAACAACGATCACGAACAACGATCCTTTTCTTTTTCTAAAGGCCCCTACTGGCACAGCGGTATGTCTGCGGACTTACAACGCTAGAATCCGGGTTTCGATACCCGTGGTGGGCAGAGCACAGATAGCCCATTGTGTAGCTTTGTGCTTAATTACAAACGAATTACCTTTTCTAAAACGTTTTATTTTAATCATGATAGAAACAAAGAAGAAAGAGGGTAATGAATCTAGGAGTAGTCGACTACAAAATTAAGATTTTTGTATTCCAGTAAATGATGTTAAAAGACCTACTGCTAAAGAAAATTTGTGTAAACAATATTGGAAGCGAAAGGCTTCCATTAGAGATTGTGATATGAGAAAACATGTTGGTCAAATTATTCAAGTAACACGCTCAATGTTTCCACCACTTGGAAATATATGATGTCATGTTCCACTTAGACAAAAATAAAATAACGTATCTCGTGAAACTCGTAAATAGTCACAGTAAAACAACGTTTTCCATCAGGGTGCGCTTAATAAAGTCACTTCGAAAAACCAACTTTAGTCAAAAGAAAGAGCAAGCAGGATGTTTGTTTGAAGTTGAGCACAAAGCTACACAATGAACTACTTGTGCTCTGCCCACCACGGGTATCAAAACCCGGTTTCTAGCGTTATAGATCCGCAGAAATACCGCTGTGCCACTGGGGGGGGGGGCAGCATGATGTATAAATATACTAAGAAAATGAGAAATTAATAATTAATAATTTGACAATACTCAAAGAAATAGATACTTTAATAGAAAGAGAAAAATCAATAGATCTCTAAATATATATAAGCAGACAGATATACTAACAAAGAAATAAATAAACTGGTATATGAATGGAGATAGAAAAAAACTACAAAAAATTATGCATTAAGAAAAACGAGCAATAGTGAGACACACTCATAGAAGTGGGTAGATATACTAACAAATAGTGGGGAATAAAGAGATGTCTATATAGAGAGATAAACAGACGTCTAAGTAAAGAAGCAGAAGAATTATTAAATAGGTAGACTGATAGAACAAAAAAAAAAAAAAAAAATTGAAAACAAACAGGTATTTCCCCGAAAGGGGCTGAAGGCCGTTTGGAGGAGTCATCTGTTTGTGTTGTTTGTCAGCCAGTTTGTTTTTTGTTTATATGTTTGTTTGAAGTTAGCCCATCGTGTAGCTTTGAGCTTATCTGTGCTCTACCCACCACGGGTATCGAAACCCGGTTTCTAGCGTTGTAAGTCCGCAGACATACCGCTGTGCCACTGGGGGGAAATTGTCAGTCAGTCAGTAGATACGAATAAAAAACGTCGCATAAGAGGATGCTTAACGTTGCAATATATACTGACGTGACGTCAGGAAAACGTGTGCATGCCATGAATCGTGAGAAGAATTATGCTCTATGTAGGCTACAACACAGCATGACATATGAACTTCAAAAACAAGAAATAAAAATATTTGTTACTCTTAATTTTGGTTTTATTTACTCTTCAAAGAGGACACTTTCGGGAACCCCGCGGAAGTACATGTAGTATATCATCAAGTACGGTAGTGCTTAATAGTAGGGATCGACAAGGATTCTAAAAACGCCGAAAAACCACCCTAATGAAAAATCGACTGTTAAAAATATTGGTTATGATACCAATTATATACCAATAATACGCTAAAGATATCGCTGACATTTCCGTAATAACAATTCACGCCAGCGGGGCTAGCCCCTAGACGGATCGGACTATCGCTACACGATTTCTTCAGCTTACATGACTAGTCTGTGAGTATTTGTTTTTGATATTCCGAGAAATATATATATATATATTTCATAAACGGTAAACATATCATGCACGTACATAAATATTTTTTCAACCCAATTCAACCGAACAGATGGCGATATATACCGATGAAACGCGACAGTTTTTAAAGGTAAAGTATATACGTTATACAGGTATAACATAAAAGTAAACAAACAAGAGTATTAAAAAAATTATGAATTTTAAAATGTAATGAAACAAGAATTAAAACCACAATCACAAGTTTATAAGATCTAATCCCTACTTTGGCAGCTTTACACACTTATCTGTCGGCCAAAGTAAGGATTAAATTTTATAAATTTGTTATTGTGGTTTTATTTATTGTAAAATTTATGACTATCAGGGATACGACTATACTGAAACTTTATTGACGTTGTTTCCATTACATGGACATATAAAAACTGAACAAATAAATAGGGAAAAAAAATTAAAATTTTAAACGATTTTCAGTTCTTACCATGGTTAGGAAATTAAAGCTAAAGAGTAGTCTAAATTTCCCAACCAAAATAAGGATTGAAAATCGTTTTAAAATCTATCCAGCCAGTGTCACTTTACTTGTGTGTGTAAGTTTTATTGCAGCATGTATTATATTTTATATACTTTTTATATCAATTCTAAGAATAACCAACGATCCCTACTTCCCTTAATTTTTTCCTATTTATAATAATAGCCTAAGCTTGAATTGACGAAACTGAGCCGAGAATTACAAATACTATGACAGGCAGCTAGAAATAGAAGAATCTACAAAAAAGTCACTGAAGATCAATGGAGATTATTAAACACATTTCTCATTCAGGATTAGAGTCTCATATCCATAGTGATTGTTTCACCTAGCACCGAAGGTCTTGTAGTTTACTTTACTTTTACCTGATAGAAATTTAGGTTTGAACAACTCTCAAGATTCAGCAAACTAAAGCCTGAAAGCCAACCTAGGGAATTCAGAAACTGTTATTTCTCTTCCCCTCTTCTTGTAGTATACCTGCTGCTTTGGTCTTGTAGTATACCAGTTGCTATTGTCTTGTAGTATGCCTGTTGCTATGGTCTTGTAGTATACCTGTTGCTAAAGTCTTGAAGTATACCTATTACTATGGTGTTGTAGTATACCTGTTGCTAAAGTCTTGTAGTATATCTGTTGCTATGGTCTTGTAGTAGACCTGTTGCTATGGTCTTGTAGTATACCTGTTGCTATGGTCTTGTATTACCCATTGCTATGATCTTGTAGTATACCAGTTGCTATGATCTTGTAGTATACCAGTTGCTATGATCTTGTAGTATACAAGTTGCTATGGTCTTGCAGTATACCAGTTGCTATGATCTTGTAGTATACCAGTTGCTATGATCTTGTAGTATACCAGTTGCTATGATCTTGTAGTATACAAGTTGCTATGATCTTGTAGTATACAAGTTGCTTTGGTCTTGTAGTATACCAGTTGCCATGGTCTTGTAGTATACAAGTTGCTATGGTCTTGCAGTATACCAGTTGCTATGATCTTGTAGTATACCAGTTGCTATGATCTTGTAGTATACC
>NW_013679590.1:4373-7472 GCF_000517525.1 Limulus polyphemus
TACAAGTTGCTATGGTCTTGCAGTATACCAGTTGCTATGATCTTGTAGTATACCAGTTGCTATGATCTTGTAGTATACAAGTTGCTTTGGTCTTGTAGTATACCAGTTGCCATGGTCTTGTAGTATACCAGTTGCTATGTTATTTTAGTATACCAATTGCTATGGTCTTGTAGTATGCCTGTTGCTATGATCTTGTAGTATACCAGTTGCTATGATCTTGTAGTATACCAGTTGCTATGATCTTGTAGTATACAAGTTGCTTTGGTCTTGTAGTATACCAGTTGCCATGGTCTTGTAGTATACCAGTTGCTATGTTATTTTAGTATACCAATTGCTATGATCTTGTAGTATACCTGTTGCTATGGTCTTGTAGTATACCTGTTGCTATAGCCTTGTAGTATACCAGTTGCCATGGTCTTGTAGTATACCAGTTGCTATGTTATTTTAGTATACCAATTGCTATGATCTTGTAGTATACCTGTTGCTATGGTCTTGTAGTATACCTGTTGCTATGGTCTTGCAGTATACCAGTTGCTATGGTCTTGTAATATAGCAGTTGCTATGGTCTTGTAGTATACCAGTTGCCATGGTCTTGTAGTATACCAGTTGCTATGTTATTTTAGTATACCAATTTGCTATGGTCTTGTAGTATACAAGTTGCTATGGTCTTGCAGTATACCAGTTGCTATGGTCTTGTAGTATACCAGTTGCTATTGTCTTGTAGTATACCTGTTTCTATGGTCTTATAGTATACTTGTTGCTAAGGTCTTGTAGTATACCTGTTGCTATGTAGTATACCAGTTGCTATAGTTTTGTAGTATATCTGTTGCTATGGTCTTGTAGTAGACCTGTTGCTAAAGTCTTGTAGTATACCTGTTGCTATGGTCTTGTATTACCCATTGCTATGATCTTGTAGTAGACCTGTTACTAAAGTGTTGTAGTATACCTGTTGCTATAGCCTTGTAGTATACCTGTTGCTATTGTCTTGTATTATGCCTGCTGCTTTGGTCTTGTAGTATACCAGTTGCTATGGTCTTGTAGTATACCTGTTGCTATGGTGTTGTAGTATACCTGTTGCTAAAGTCTTGTAGTATATCTGTTGCTATGGTCTTGTAGTATACCTGTTGCTATGGTCTTGTAGTATACCTGTTGCTATGGTCTTGTATTACCCATTGATATGATCTTGAAGTATACCTGTTGCTATAGCCTTGTAGTATACCTGTTGCTATGGTCTTGTAGTATACCTGTTGCTATGGTCTTGTAGTATATCTGTTGATATGGTCTTGTAGTATATCTGTTGATATGGTCTTGTAGTATACCTGTTGCTATGGTCTTGTAGTATACCTGTTGCTATGGTCTTGTAGTATACCTGTTGCTAAAGTCTTGTAGTATATCTGTTGATATGGTCTTGTAGTGTATCTGTTGATATGGTCTTGTAGTATAACTGTTGTTGTAGTCTTGTAGTATATCTGTTGCTATGGTCTTGTAGTATACCTGTTGTTATAGTCTTGTAGTATACCTGTTGTTATAGTCTTGTAGTATACCTGTTGTTATAGTCTTGTAGTATACCTGTTACTATTGCCTTGCAGTACGTGTTCTTATAATCCTGTAGTACCTGATGCTGTGGCCTTGTAACACTTGTTGCTATAGTCTTGTAGTTGAACCTGTTGCCAACGCCTTGCAAATACCGCATAAACTCAAATTTCAAGAAGATTAACTTTAGAATTACAGATAATTTTCTTCCTGTCACGCTATTCTATTTCTTTCTATATAAAGGTAGATCGAACATTCTAGAATTCTCACACTTATTCATCTATTTAGACATTCATTTATTTAATTCAATCTTTTTTATTTTATTGTTGTATGATTATTTTCCACTGTCCTGTTCTCTCTGTGTGCAGTAATTCACCGGGTAAATGAAATGATTGCGACTCTAAATCGTGGAACCTAACAACAAGCACGGCCTCAACGTTTGTGAGTATATAAGCCTTAGAAAACGTTTCAGCGGATGCTTCGGGGTTGATTAAGTTCCGTTTCTTCTGTTCTCTCCTTTTATGTTTGTATCGATTCCTTAAGCAAGCAGTAGAGAGCTCTTTATATCGGCGTTCTCTCGGGAGAATTTCACTTGTAAGTCTATAAGTTTGTTTGTGGGTGTTCCTGTATAGAGAGCCTAATATATCACTAAAGTAGCTTTATCTACAGCGTGTCACAGCAATGGCATCAGTATTATTAGCGGCGATAGAACTAAGCCTACTTACAAAGTTTCGATAAACGCCCAAATAGGATTTTTTGGTAAAGTATAACCACAATTAAGAGGGCTTATAACGCTAACATTTGGGGTTCTATCTCTGCAACGAGCTCGGCACAGATAGAACATTCCGCAGTATTGTGCTGAACAAGAAACGAATGTTATTTCGTTTGTTTGTTCTAGAGCTATCTGCTGTGTACGCCGCGGGAATCGAACACCCGGTTTTAGCGTTGTAAAATCCGTAAACTTATCGTTGTCCCTGCGGAGGACCATTATTTCGTCAAATTGCCTTTAAACAGAACAAAGTTACCAATAAGAATTCCAAGTAGAAAATATTCGTACCTGAATATTATAATCAGGTGATCATAAGTTTCAGAAACTGAAAAGGCTGTTTATCTGGTGCAAATAACTTTAAAAAAATAATCTTATCTGGACATGTTGACCAACTAAAAAGAGAACTGGCAAATACAATAGAAAACATGGGAGTTACTTCGATTAATCTTACCATTGTTCTCGCCGAAAGATTCCTTTATTAGAACCTTGTTTTCTCAGATTGTTGTAGAAAAAAAAACGGTCAACGTATTATCAGAAAACAGACATTGACAAGCTGAAAGAGACATTTCGACTCTGAGCCACAGCTTGCAGGAATTGATTAAATGTTTCTGATCTTCGAGTACTAATTAACTAAGTGTGTCTTAGAAAATTACATTAATATTTTTTGTTACATGTGACGAAGTACGAGTTTGATCACCATGGAGTCAACTAGTATAGCAACACAACTATTACTCTGTAGAGTCGGTATTTGGAGTCAACTAGTATAGCCACACAACTATTACTCTGTAGAGGCGGTA
>NW_013679591.1:0-5221 GCF_000517525.1 Limulus polyphemus
CCCTCTAAACTCCACTCACCGTCCATAACCCTCTAAACTCCACTCACCGTCCATAACCCTCTAAACTCCGCTCATCATCCATAATCCTCTAAACTCCACTCATCATCCATAACCCTCTAAACTCCACTCACCGTCCATGACCCTCTAAACTTCACTCACCATCCATAACCCTCTAAACTCCACTCACCGTCCATAACCCTAAAAGCCACACTCACCACCCATAACCCTAAAAGCCACACTCACCATCCATAACCCTCTAAACAACAACAAACTCCTGGAAAGCTAAGACGTAAAGTATGACAAAGAGTGGAGGGAAATCAAAAACCAAACGTATCTCCATAATTGAAAGAACTAGAATTAAATTGATAATTAACTTATCGATTTGAAATTGTTAGTTAAGTTTATAAAGAAAAGAACATGTTACGTAAACCCCTCAGCAACGTCCAAACTGTATTTCAACAAGAACTGCAAACCAAGAAACGGCAAAGAATACAAACAACACTAGGCTGATTACTGTGGAGGAGCATGCGTCACCCATAGTGCACGTGCTCTGCTCGACTGCTGTTTCTCGAGATCTAACGTGTGGAAAGTCGACTGGAAAATCACTTTTAAACAATCTAAAGTAGAGAAGGAAACAGAGATGATACGAAATATCATGTTGATGGATCAAAATTAAGGACAGCTAGCAGAGATGACAGCCCTTCAATAGCTTTGCTGGTATATCCAAAAATAAACGTACTGTTGAAAGAGAGAGAGATAGAAGTAGTCATAGTTTTCGAGTGAGATGATATAAAATATATCACTCGTCCAATACAACCTCCAGATTTTTCTGAACAAACGTACATTGTGTCTTTCGTGAAACCGTTTCCTTAGGACAAGCAGTTAGACACATATAATAATTTTTGATGCGTGTTTCTATTTATTATTTATAAACACTATACTTTCACAAAAGTTTAACAGATGAAAAAAACAACACAGTTTACAGGTTCTTTCTATAAGCTCTCTTCTCAAGTCACCTGATTTTTCGAATAACAGTGCTAGTTGTCGGTTTCACCATGTTTCAAACAACTAGTTCACGAACTGACAAACTATAGGGAGAACAGCTAGTTAACAGACAACTCTTGTCTGACCGAATAGTGGGATTTGACCGTCACTCTTACAGCGGAGCGCATATTTGCGGCAACGGATTGCGAACTTTGAACCCTCGAATGCACAGTCCAAGCACGCTAACTATAGGTCACGCCTAGCCTAGTTTATATGGCAATAATTTAAACGTGTCTTCTTTACAATCATGCTCTACGGTGAATATAATTTACATTTCGCTTTATGAAACAGACGTGTAAATATATATAAACTCACAAATAATGATAACACTCAACCTTTCCACAGAGCATGCGCAGCCGCTGTTTGGTTTTAAAATAAACTTATCGAGTTTATTGCTGAAACACTCACACGTTCTCGATCAAAGCGATAAACAACCTCTCTTGAAATTATTGTATTCACAACGTATTCACTTGCAGACGTAAGAAAACACAAGCACCAGATGGCATCAGTTTGTTTGTAATTAAGCACAAAGCGTTGTAAGTCCGCAGACATACCGCTCTGCCACTGGAGGGCCAGATGGCAACATTAATATCTTTTCACATTTTCACATCGAATTTTTGTTTGAACATTTATGTTGAAAAAAAATCATTTTATTATTGGTAAAATTATAACATTTTAGCCGCTAGATGGGGACACTGTCTTACAACTAATTATGAATATTTATTTTTATTTTAACACCGAATTTTCTTACTCTTCAGTATTTTAGTATTTATGACGAAGAATAGTAGTTTTGTTGATAAAATAAAATTTTAGCAGCTAGGTGGAGACACTGTTTTGCCACTAAATGGGAATGTGATAATGAGTACTACTCGTGATTAGCTCGTGAATTTTTTACCCCCCCCCCCCTCAGCTGGCTACGATTAATAACAAAATGTATATCATCAAATTATAAGATTTGTTTTACATACTTTAAAAGTAGACTTAGCAATCTGCACTCGACTAATTTTTGAAATTAAACATTTCTCCACTAGGGGTGCTGTTTGCTAACAAGACAAGTGATGATGCAACACACACCTTACTCGGTAAATTCGTGTTCTGTTCTAGCTTCATGTTAAACATAAGGTACTTAGCAAACACAACTTGAAAAGAAAAACAAAAAAGGTTAAGACACCTGAATTCTACCACTAAAATACAGAGCCATCCTTAGCCAGTGAGGGGGGGGGGGGTCCTAGGCAAGATACCGTGTGGGGCCTCTCGTAGTATTCGACAATAACAAATAAAACTGTACAACAGAACGATATGATACATTAATGGGTAAACCGTGTGGTTTGGGTTTTTTCAACTTCGCACTAAAGAATCGCTCAAATATATATATGCAGATCCCCCACAGCAAGGGGTTCTGGGCATGTCTTGTTGGCTCTGACTACACAAATAGAATGAATAAACAGAAAGAGTAGCTGGCTTGTAGGCACGCTCTGCAAATCGCTCACGTTTCACTTTACTCATATGATTGGCTTCCATATTCATTCGATATAAGTTAATGAACCAGCTCAGCACTGCCAATAGACGAGACTCAACTACAGACCGCTTGTCACCACTACTGGTGACTAAAGACCCACTCGATTTTACTACGTCATTATCCAGAAAAGGGGGCGTGCGTTTGATAGACACTTCATACTGCTGCCCGAGTTCACTTGCGTCTCGGGTAAACGTCCTTTAGCGGAATGTTTTGATCTTGAGTCACGTCCGTGACTCCGGTATTCTTGCAGCACTAAGGTTGATAGTCCAAACACGCGCCTCAACTATTACCAGTAAAGAGTTACTCAATATTTCACCACTGATAATGTGTCTATTAAACTCACTATATGATATTTTACTTAGGCAAGGGGTCCCCAATTTCTAACCTTTGTAGAAAGCTTGCTGACCATTAGGAGTATACAGGTCTATATGTAGATATAGAGTTCTTTCCTAATCTATGTTTTGCAAGAAATGACATAAGGAGGAAACAAAAATGTTCACCAGTTCCTAACCAAGTAATTAAGATAGCTAATTTAAATCACAATTAATAATTAGCCCAGTAATTAACATAGCTAATGGAATATATCTGTATAGATAGAAGTATGCAATAACATAAAATAAGATCATTTTTAGAATAATTGGAATGTATTTTTCATCATTTGGGTGCCCTCGCTCTTATCTGGATTTTCGGCCGTAATCCCAAAAATATCTCATGAGGTTTGGCCAACTTAAGAGATTTAGGTTATCCTTGAATTAATGATCAAAAATTAAAATCCTTTGTATATATATATAGCACAAAAATATGTGTCTGTCTGTTTGTCCGTTATCTAACTACTATGTCGCTGAGCCAACCTCAACCAAACTTCGTGGGATGATAGTTTGAAACAAGGGGCATGTTAATTGGGGTTCACGACCCCTCCATCCCCCATTATTGCTATTATTAGGCATATATTATATTGACGTGAATTAACGTAAACTACATTCATAGATGGCGCTACGTTCTTACCCTGAAATAATAAGTTTATTAATTTTTCTATAACATACACGTAGTGTGAGGAGAGGACACACAAACGTCTCATAAGATATTTCTGCGGCCAATGATCGTCTACTAATTAATCACGTGAAACACTGTGGAAGGATATTAAGAACTGGGTAACAGAAATCACCCTTAACGCCACTACTTTTGTCGCTAACTCTTCCAACAAAGTCACCCTGACCCTCGCACAGTGTATACTATGTTTTAAGTATATACATATTGAGTTTTTGAAGCTTATACAAAACGTTTAGTGAGGTAATAATGAATATTGTAATAATATGTTATAAATAAATTGAGTACAAGTGAAGATTTTTGTGATGTTTATCAGAGCATCCACCCCCACATTTTTTAAAGTTCATATGCCGAACAAAGGACGATACCCCAGCTTCTATATATAAAACCAACGTTAATAAAAAGATATAACGTAACTTAATTACAGATAGGCGGATAAACAGATGGAAATTAAAGCAACAAACATAGAAAATTAGCACAAAATTAACACAATGTGTGTGCGCGTGCGTGGTAGGTGGGGATTATATTAAAGAAATATGGTACTAAATGAAAGGTTTTCACATTTTCCCACAAAAAAATTACCCCATATTTGTTACTGTTTGTGTAAGTACACAAAATGTAAACTACGTTATGAGTAAACCTAAAATTCTATTTTATTTTTTTTACTTTTTAATATTAATATAGCGTAAACTTAACCGAAAGCTATAAGAACAATTTCAATTTTCCTCTCTCATCTTTCCACCCCTCTATAAATTTCCTAACAAACATGTTTTTGATTTTTGTGGTATAATAGCTTTCTCGGGAAGTTAGAATATAAAGAGAAACACTTACCACTTGAGTCGTACGATCCGTTGACTTGGTTTCATTATTTACTGGCTTTAAATCAGATTGTTCTCGGCCACTGGACGTACGACTAATCTTCATTGGCCGAGTACGTTTGTCAACATCGAATCAAATCTGTCTACCACTTCTAGGTTATAACGTATGTAGAAACAGAGATGGTGATAACTTGTGACACACCACCGATAAAATGGCCCCGAGTAGCTTTGAAACGAAAGTCTTGGAAGAAGATGACTAGAGATAGCTCAGGACAGGATCGGTACATTCAACCACCAGAGATCACTAAGGTTACGTTATCGTGTTCGATCCCCTCAGGGACAAGTTAACTTAAAAACTCAAAGATTCTTGGAATGGTGAATTGCTAGCTCATCGATTCTAAAACAAAGGACTTACTGAAACAAGGATAACTTACCGATTAAACTACTAATACGTATGTAAGCTTACTAGTTCCAGGCTTTAAAACACGTGATTTCGAATAATATGGGACAGGGCCCTACTGGCTGAAATAATATGGGACAGGGCCCTACTGGCTGAAATAATATGGGACAGGGCCGTACTGGGTGAATTAATATGGGATAAGGCCGTACTGAGTGAATTAATATGGGACAGGGACGCACTGAATGAATTAATATGGGATAAGGCCGTACTGACTGAATTAACATGGGACAGGGCCATACTGACTGAATTAATATGGAACATGGCCGTACTGACTGAATTAATATGGAACAGGGCCGTACTGACTGAATTAATATGGAACAGGGCCGTACTGAC
>NW_013679591.1:5754-7366 GCF_000517525.1 Limulus polyphemus
GGCCGTACTGATTGAATTAATATGGGATAAGGCCGTATTGAGTGAATTAATATGGGATAAGGCCGTACTGAGTGAATTAATATGGGACAGGGACGCACTGAATGAATTAATATGGGACAGGGACGCACTGAATGAATTAATATGGGACAGGGCGTACTGACTCAAAGGTTCTAGTATTGGTACTTACTGACTCAAATGTTCTAGTATTGGTACTTACTGACTCAAATGTTCTAGTATTGGTACTTACTGACTCAAAGGTTCTAGTATTGGTACTTACTGACTCAAAGGTTCTAGTATTGGTACTTACTGACTGAAAGATTCAAGAATACGTGACTTACTGACTGGAAGATTTAAGGAGAGGTGATTTATTGACTGAAAGTTTCAGGATCGAGTGATTTATTAACTAAAATATTTAGGATCAAGAAGACAAGATAATCCAGGTACTAACAACTTGTTAAGTCGCTCAAGAAACATTCACTTTATTAACATACAAACTTAACTATGACTAACTAATAGAGATTACACAAACACATATGGAGCGGATGGATGACTTACCATGCTGGAACATAACGAGGGAGCTGATTGGCCCATTGACGAGCTGCGCATCCTCACCAGGTTAGACGTTTCAGAAGCTCCTAATGAAATCATTTGATAAGTTTTAAAAACATATACACCAAAAACAGTCTGTGTTTACAATATAGATTTGACAAGAAAAATTACAGCTAAAAAAAAAGATAACCTCTCGTTAAATTTCATATTTATTTATAGCTTTTAGGATGTCTATCTCTTAATACTTGACCTTATTCTTTATAATTGTGTATTTATTTTTACCTACTCAGATTTATTCACTTTATTTAGGCATTTACTACCGACACCTATTGACTTCAAAACATATTAGCATCAACACTAAATAACACATATAATATAGACAGTTAGGGATAAATTCTTATGTCAGCAATTAAAAAATTTAAAATACATTTAAGCATCACTAAGTCAATCTCAGTATTCCATAATAATAGTTCCCAAACTTTTTAAGTGTGATTCTGGGAACACTGACCTAGGTTATTTACATAAACGAACATAATCGGCTTGAACAGTTCGTTTGTAGAGTAGAAAGAAAGCAGCTAGTTAATAGCACCAACTTCAACTCTGATCGAAAAGTGGGATTTGACCGCTACTCTTAAAACGCACCCACGGCCTCAATGTGCGGAGCGCGATTTTGTGGCAACGGGACGCAAACCATGAACCCTTGGATTCATAGCTCGGCACGCTAAACACTAAGCCACACCCGGCTAAGATCGAGAAACTAAATATTTGTACTCTTCATGTCTAACATTTTCAAGAAGTAAAAAACCCAAAGTTACTTCTACAACCTTTCAATAATACTGACATCGGGGGATCAGATAAACAAACTGACAGACCTTGCAGAACACCATACCACTTGGGTCTACAACCTTTCAATAATACTGACATCGGGGGATCAGATAAACAAACTGACAGACCTTGCAGAACACCATACCACTTGGGTCTACAACCTTTCAATAATACTGACATCGGGGGATCAGATAAACAAACTGACAGACCTTGCAGAACACCATGCCACTTAGGTCTA